>NC_087210.1:36844858-36854858 GCF_015104395.2 Macrobrachium nipponense | reverse complement strand
GTGCCCTAGCTCTCTCCCCCTCCCTAGGTAGGACAAAAGAGAACCATGCAGTGGTTGCTGGTGGCTCAGGAGGTCAACATATATACTCTTGCAAAACCCTTATCCTGGCTCACAGAAACAGCAAGGTGTGTTTCTGGTGAAATTTATCAACCTATGAGCAAGGCTTGAACTCTGAAACTCCATCTTGTGTCCTCCAAACGAAACCGAGCTACCGCGACCAAACTTTGAGATACACCCCAATGCCAAATTTTTTTTTTATATTCCACGAAGTTACATTTGTGAGAATCTCTCTCTCTCTCTCTCTCTCTCTCTCTCTCTCTCTCTCTTCTCTCTCTGTATTAAATATATATATATATATATATATATATATATATATATATATATATATATATATATATATATATATATAGGGAATTATCAGAACAATAATATATAAGTATGTAAAGACATAGAGGAGCATGGCATCTTACGCGGCGTTTTGAAGAGATGTTCGAAGTCTCATTTTACGGTTCATGAATCAAACGGCAGTGTGAAGTTACGAGAGAGAGAGAAGGGGTGGCCGAGAAGAGACACGGGGGTTAATTCAATTAATGATACAAACCGACCAAAGTGAGCTTCGGAATTATAAATATGCTTTGCATTGTACAGATTTAGAATATGGTATACACTATGCAGTAATAAAAAAACAACACTGACATGTAAACATAGGATAATATCACTACAGAATCTTATGCATCCCTACATTTACCTATCCACGTATAATAACGCTAGCCTGCAGGTACTAATTCACATTAGCATCGTTGTATTATGGTTCGTGGCCAGGCTCTGTCACTGCAGCTGATCCCGCCTCGGAATGGTACGTATCGGCCATAAGGTTGGGATTTGAAGTAAATCCAGATTTTTTCTTTTTTTTTTTACATTAAGTAACTACCAGTCCAAATTTCGGCCGGATTTTAATTTCTAGCTAGTTGGTATTTTACAAAGTATTAATAACTAAAATATGAAAATGCAAACAAATATACATTTTTTACTTATAAAATTAGTGAAACACTTTTTTCCTCTTGGTATGAAAGAAATCCTGTGGAAGTTGTATAAAATGTTTCAAAGCAAAGAGAGGAAAATATACGTATATGTGACATATATGAATATAGAAAAAGTGCGCTGTAGAATCAATAGAGACAATGTAGAGAGCGCTGTGGCTGTATAGTACAGGAGATATGTTCTAAGCAAAAAAAATGTTTTATGATGAAAATGTATTATGCATTAGAATAGTAGAAGGAAAAGTAGCTAGTCGGTTGAAAAGATGGTCTGCGACAAAAAATAAAGATCTTATGTTGTGAGAAGTTCGACAGAGGCCAGCTGGTGTACTAAATGAATTGAGAGTAGAGAGGAGACTGGAGAAACTACTGGAAGTGTTTAAAACTGTTTGCAAGAGGAGAGAGCTCAGAGTAAATGTAAGAAAGAGAAAAGTTACGTTGATAAGTTAAGTATATCTTAGTTTACCAGACCACTGAGTTGATTAACAGCACTCCTAGGGCTGGCCAGAAGGATTAGATATCTTTACGTAGCTAGGAACCAATTGGTTACGTAGCAACAGGACATACAGCTTATTGTGGAATCCGAACCACATTATATCGAGAAATGAATTTCTATCACCAGAAATAAATTTCTCTGGTTCCACGTTGGCCGAGACGAGAATCGAACTTCCGACCACCGGACTGGTAACCGAGCGCGGAATCCACTCGTCCAACGAGGAACATGGTTACGATGATAAACCGACACAAAGAAGATGGAGCAATAAATGCTTATAGAGGAATAAATATAATGAAGGGCAAAATTAGGACTTAGCAGGTGAAACAAGAGAAGTAACGGTTCATACACACGACTGGGAGGTAATTTGGATTGTATGTGAAGGCCACGATACGACGCATGAAGGGATTGTTGGGGTAACTCTCCCTTGTGGAAGTGAAATGTAGGTAGGGCTTAAATGCAAATAAAAAAAAAAAAAAAAAAAAAAAAAAAAGGCTGTTGAGACGACCTGCATTTGCCAAATAGCCGAGAAGTCGAATTATGTAGACTCAAGTGCAAAAAGACGAGCATAAGTGAAATGATGGATTCGATGAATCTGAGACGTGTAAAGTCATGAGGAAAGAATGGACCATTTGTTTGGTGAAAAGACTGAAAAAGGCTGGGTAGATAATATAAAAGATATCTGTGCAGGGAAAAATGCGGTGTGTGACGATGATTATGCAGTGGAAGTGTTCAACACAAAGGGGTTCATCCACGATTCAGTAGTTTGGTATGAATTTGGCATGAGTGTTGTGCTGTTTGTCCTTCTTCTGGAGCAGAAGCAGGACATGAATAAATATACTTTGAAATAAACAAAGGCTGGCGTCTCAGTGGCATTCCATGGGGCCCTTAACAATAAAATTACCAACGCTAGTTAATAAAACCTAACTACTAAACGATCACCACAGTCGGCGTAACTGTAGAAACTTCCGTCAACACACAAAAAAAAAAAAAATGCTCTTCAAAAAAAAAAAAAAAAAATTTCGCGGAAAGAAGAAAAAAAATGCATTCTCTAATCTGGGGCATTTCCCGTTTCCAACCATTCCTTTTTAACGCACGCCATCAGGGTAACAAAAAACACGTATAAAAAGGGAAGGAAGTTCATAAAAAAGGATGAAAACTAAACAAAACCTTCAATTATTGGCGGAATTTGCCCAGGCACTTGAACACACAAAGTGCGGTTCTCGGCGTTCACAAGGACAGTCCTCATAAAAGGAGACATGCCACGTGCAGCCAAAGCCCAAAATGAAGCGGGTCATACAAAACAGGGTCGTTAACGAGCATTTGCAGCCATTCCGCAAGTGTTAGTGACTTTATGGAGGCGTGTTATGGGTAGGTTAACCGTGTGCTCCGTGTCAAGGAGTCGGTAACGAATCTGCCAACGGAAGGAAATACGTTTCACAATACCAGCAAATAAGCTGTGGTCGCGCGGTGAATGATGGCGCGTTGTAGAGAGGATCCTCCTCAAAAAAAAAAAAACTTCTCATTGATCTTGTTTACTGGAACCGTTCTTTTCTGTCAGTTTTTCAAGATGATGCTTTGCCACGAAGTGGTTCCCTCGGAAGGAAATGTTTGCAAGTCCATTTTTACTTATATTCTTTTTCGTATTTAGTGGAATATGGGCTTTGGCACGTTGTAGAGAGGATCCTCCTCAAAAAAAAAAAACTTCTCATTGATCTTGTTTACTGGAACCGTTCTTTTCTGTCAGTTTTCAAGATGATGCTTTGCCACGAAGTGGTTCCCTCGGAAGGAAATGTTTGCTAGTCCTTTTTTACTTATATTCTTTTTCGTATTTAGTTGAATATGGGCTTTCCTTCTTGCGCAAAGTAGCAAAAGCATATACAATTATATGCCGTTCCCTATCACATTTGATTTGATTTATATAGTTTTTTGGCATTATGCCAAGCACTGTGGCATCTAAGACCACTCAGCGCTGAAACGGAAATTGACAGTAAAAGGTTACAAAGGTGTAACAGGAGGAAAACCTCTCAGTTACACTATGAAACAATCGTTAGGAGAGGGTGGACAGTAAGATTGAAGAAAGAATATGAACGGAGGTACATTAAAAGGAATGAAAGTAGTTGCAGCTAGGGGCCAAAGGGAGGACGCTGCAAAGAACCTAAGTAATGCCTACATTGCATCGAATGAGGTGCACTGACGGAACTAACCCCCTACGGAGGTTTCCTATTACAGATAACATTTCTTTCTGAGTCAGTGGCTCTTCCCTTGACATCGTTCCTCTCACATTCATGGGAATCTAACATATAATTACACTGCTCGACTTGTTAAGGCGTTGATCTCCTTAACCAAATGGAGGCTTTTCCGACGATACATTTTGATTATCAAAGGCAAAGGCAATCCAACAAATCCACTGACTAATGTAGAGTAATGTCTAACGCTTGAAAAAATTATTACACAAGACAACTCTTTTTTTACTATCTCATAAAAAGCACACATATAACATGTGATAACAATGCTGTATTTAATCTCAGCAATAACTGACTGAATGACGGAAAAGAATTGTCAATAAATGACACAAAACATTTTTAAACGAAGCAACAGTCAGTATTTGATGAATAATCTGCGTGGACATTGAGAACTTCACTGAGATTACAAGATTTCTCTCTTAATTCACTTTAAAATCGGCGCAGTTGCCTTGAAGAAGCAGTTTTTGTTTTTCGTCCAGTCAAATATTATCACATTATAAAAATTGGACATAACTCCGCGCTGGACGAGTGGTTTTCGCGCTCGGCTGCCAATCCGGTGGTCCAAAGTTCGATTCCCGGCTCTGCCAAAGCGGAATCAGAGAAATGTATTTCTGGTGATAGAAATTCATTTCTCGATATAGCGTGGTTTGGATCCCACATTAAGCTGTAGGTCCCGTTGCTAGGTGACCAATTGGTTCCTAGCCACGTAAAAATATCTAATCCTTCGGGCCAGCCCTAGGAGAGCTGTTCATCAGCTCAGTGGTCTGGTTAAACTACGATATACTTAACTTGTAAAAATTGGACAAAAGGTGCTGGAGCTTAGTTTACAGCCTGAGTATCAAAATCTTTTTTGGAGAATTAAAAATTACACTATTGTTAAGCCCCAGTGAGTCAATTCCCTAACAAAATTTCGTTTTTAAAATATGTATTATATCAATGTGTTTTTTTTTCAAGGTGAACTAATCATGTTAATTTTTTCTTGACATCATTAGCAATAGTATAATCTGAAACATAATAAAACCTGCTTATGGTTCACACATTTCAGTGATGGCAAATATGCGATACGGATCATATTTTAGAAATGGAAAGTACTGTTTACATCCCGTCGAAATCTACTAAATATCCATCAAAAGCAATATGCACGGTTAAAGGTAAATTCTATAATATTAGGCAGAGCTTATATTTGCTAATCGATTCCTCTTTTCTATTTGAAGAGAAAAGCATGTTCGTTCACAATAGCGAGAGAGAGAGAGAGAGAGAGAGAGAGAGAGAGAGAGTCTGAGTTTCCGACGTGGAGTAAGGGAGAACCTAAAAGCTTAGAAAAACCTGTTAAGTGTTTAGGTAAGGGAAGAAGAGAGAGAGAGAGAGAGAGAGAGAGAGAGAGAGAGAGAGATCTGGAGCATGAGAATGACCTAGTGAAAGTTTTTCACAAACTGCTAATACCACACAATACTGTTGGATTGAAGGGAAAATCTGGAAGCCGGATTCTGGCATAATACATCACTTAAATTGCCAACTGCTAAGATATACTTAAATTTTATATATATATATATATAGTATATATATATATATATATATATATATATATAATGCAACCTGAAATAAGTATATATACTACGTATATGCATAATACCCATGCGCGCGTTACCATTAATCCAAAGAATAAATGTATATCAAATCGGAAGTCTAAGAAGAAGCATCAGTGACAGCGCATAACACTACACAAAACTGATGGGAAGGAACTCATCATTAGAATTAATGTCAGAGAAGAGCTGACCGCTGCTGTTACCAACTATCAAACTTTGTTCTCGAAGTGGTTGCTTACATTTGCTACCTTTAGTTGTTCCTTTTATTATGATTAGTAACAATGAACAAAAAAAAAATGCACCAGACAGGAAGTTGAAAAACCTTGAAATTATCATTCAAGAATTTCAATAACAAAACCAAAGATTTATAAAATGTGCCTCTCCTAGATAAATCATTAAATGTTCATACATTCCAGTTTTTTATTTGCATCTTTCCAGCGTCTCCTGATGCTGATTTTGTCTTAACTATCTCTGTATAACTAGTAACATCATTTCTCATTTGATTGCGAATACATTCACCTGTAGAAATAGTCAACTTTTACTCTCAACTTCTGAGCACTGCCATAGCAGTTAGCTCCCAGATCCATCATTCAAAAAGCTAAAATCTACTGACAGTTTAGAAGAAACGGAACGATATCTATAAAGACGCCTGAAATAAACGCTGACTACTATCCTATCACGAAACTGAATCTGCTCTGTCAGAGATTTTAGATCGTTCCACTTGAAGGAAAATTAAACCTCCGGAGTAATTATCAACCCTTGCCTATTGTGTACATAGACAATACACGAAGTTCAATCTATGGGGGAAAACCACGACTATACTCTGTTTTTTTCCATCTGTGGTGTTTTCGCATGGTAACACTGCGTCCCGGGCTATAAATAGTTACGCTATGTGTAAGTTTTAGGTAAATAAAAGGATATCTGGGTGTACATTTGCAACTGAAAAGTGTTTTAATAATTTAATATTCGTTAATATTCGAAATAAGGTTATTATTATTGTTGAATGTAAGCTGAATGCAACTATGTAAAGCCCGGGGCGCAGTGTTACCATACGCAAACACCACACGCTGGTGGACAGATGAAAAAAAACAGAGTATAGTTGAACTACCAGATCTTTGCTTAAGTCGTTAAGAAGCAAATAAACTTTCGAAGAAACTCGCCTACATTTGTTTCGTGGACCACATTAAATCATAATCTTAGAATCGTGTGAAAATGTTAAGTAAACCAGAGGATTGAGGATTATAATAGTCTTTTGTGAACATTCCCCTTAACATTTACCATTTCGAGATATTTATAAAAAAAAAATTCCCCGTAGGGAGGTAGTGCCGTCAGTGCACCTCATGCGGTGTACTGTAGGCATTACTTAAGGCTCTTCGCAACGTGCCTTTGGCCCCTAGCTGCAACCCCTTTCGTTCCTTGGCCTTTGGCCTAGATTCCATATTCAATTCAACAACTAAATTTGCTCTTTGCTCAGGGAGCACTGATAAAATCCTAGATGACACAGCCTTTGGAAATTCCAATGGAGGTTTTTACTAATTGTTAGCTCTACGTGCATGAGTCCGAAGGATCATGTGACTGCTGTCTGTACCACGAAGCCAAAAACTCCTTCAGCAGAGTCTAGTGTCGTTGAAAGCTGGTGGTTCTGCAATTGTATGAGTACCTCGAATTTAGACATGTCGAAACTTCGACAAGAGATTGTACTTTGCCGTAAGTTGTAATGTATCTTTGTATATTTTTCCTCATTTACGTAAGTGGAAATGTGTATTGTATGAAAGGAAGGTATTATGTTTTGTTGTATCAGTATTTAGTCAGGAAAAGCGCTGTTTAATTATTTCCTGTATTAGTTTGTGTAAGGGCTTAACTGCCTAGAGTCGATTGTTTTTTATTGGTCCGGTAGTTAGCCGAATATATTTGTTGTTTCGGTCATGCACCGAACCACAGTTGAGGGCAGTTTTGCTACATCAACTTAAGTGCATCAACCAGAGATTGAGGTTGTGCGGGAATGGCTCACGGACTCAGCCATAATTAAGACGACAAGAAGTCATCACTTGTGTATTTTCTGTTCAAAGTTCATTAGGGGAAAAGTGCCTTTAGGGGATATGCATAAGGGTAGTTTTCTTGTGATGTGCTTTGAATGAGATTTAAGAGGTACAGACTGTGCTGGAAACCAGTCTCATATAATTTTGGCCAGGGTAGTGATCTCGTCATTCACAATAACAAGTCCATCATTCACAATCACAGTAAGTTGATATCATTTATGTACTCACTGGCATATACAATGCTATGTCATAATCTCGAATGTCAATTAAAATGAGTACAGTAATCTGGGTGTCGTAGTGTAGGTCTTAGGCTACGATTTGGTTATTCACGTTTCTAGGTACTTTAAGCTATGAGATCCCTTGTGATTTGGAATGCTCTACTTATGACTAAGCGAGTATTAATAAAAAGACCCCTTGTTAAAGTATTTCACAAGGAATTTTTGTAACATTAAAAACAACGCATTTAAGATGAAAATGTATGTAGTTCTGGATTTGTTGTATGTTTTGTAAATAATTTATTGAATAAAAACTTGAAGAAAAACAAGATTACAGGAGGTAACTTGATGCTTGTTATGAGCTTATTTTATCTACTAATAAATCCATAACAGCCTTGAAAAATACTAGGAATCCAGACTTACTTAAATTGATTTTACTTAGTTAGCTATAAGGCTTACTTGTATACCAATCTAGACTGGCCTCATTTGACAATATCTTTGGTAATGTTAATCCACAGGGTAATGTTCTAAGACCTTTGTTGTTTTAAAAGTTTTCCCAATGACGCAGTTCTCAATCTGGAAAACAACATGTTGCAGAGGGCTATAATATTACATTTGCTAAGTTTCTGTACGGATTAGCAAGTAGTATGAAATTAGAGAGAGAGAGAAAAAAATTTACCGACTCTCTATGCATTGGAACTCTTCATGTTGCCAGTATTTGACAAAACTTGGTATTACTTTCGACTTCAGGTTTCTTTTATAAAATATATTTTTTTTAAATCCCGTGCCACAGGTGATATAAAAATAAAATTTTTCTAAAGTCAACAGTTTGTCAATAACACGTTTCAGATATTCAACACTACACCGACTGAAAAACAGTTCTTTCAGGATGGCAGAAGCCTCTTGAGCTTTACCTTTTGAACAAGACTGCTCAAAGTGGTCGTACCTTTTTTTTTTCCCCTAGAAACGTAAATAGTGATTTACAGCCTCTACCAAAACTGTTCTTGTATGGCAATCTTCATAAGCTCTTGAGTATGACATTCCGTTGGCACTCTGGGTTGCAGAACACCAAAAAATGTTGGGTTCGACTTGCTCTCCGTAGCATCACCATCTAAGTTCAGTTAAGGTACCTCGTGCTCAAAGGATTAACCACTTTTACTGTAAAACTGTGAAACGGTCTTCCAAGCAATATTGTGGATGCTCTTAAGTTTCAGAGGGTCACTGATTTTACTAAAAACACCATTCGTCATAACACTAATTCCCTACTTATATATACTGATAGTTTAAATGACACACACATATGTATATGTGTGCAATTCACATACACTATATATATATATATATATATATATATATTGCTACTTTCAAAATGCATATATCCCATCTTTGACTGTATAAAATGTTATATATAGAGTTTTGCACCATTTTTCAGATTCCTAGCTAGCTTAGAGATAGGATGTTTAAAATGTGTGTTCAGATTTTGCATAACACAATGTAAAAGAATATATAACGTAGTATGAAAAGAGAGAGAGATTATCTTTGTTCGTTCGAAGCTAGAATAGTTTCAGTAACTTTTCATCGCCTTGAGATTAGAGGAGCTCGCATTCTCTGTGTTGTTTTTAAAAACATGTCAATCATCTTGCTCGCTCGAGTCTGTTTCAATTGGGTACGTGCCTTTGTTGAGCTAGTACATATATGACTGTAACTGGTTTCATACGCGTACTTCGTTGCCGAAACCACGTGCAGATTTCACAGTTTTTCTGTAAAGTTGCATCATGTTCAAAGCTTCTAGAAGCATTGTGTCATCTTTTGCATGCCCCAAAACGTTTTGTGTCAGATCCACTGTCCAGTTCTTGTGCGAATTGAAAGATTTCATTCAGGCTTAAATCCTCAAAGCGTTTACATCTCTCTCTTTCTGCCTCGCCATAATTGATATTAACGTAACGTAAAATGGTCACTCATAACTTGTAGATTTCAGATTTGATATTTCTTAGAGTTTATTTAGTGTTATTTAGTGCTTTTTGTGGAATCTGAACAAACATTGTATAAGTGAGTGTAAAGGTGTCTATTTTTGTGAAACAAGCTGCAGCAAAGAAAGAAAATTGGTATACCAAGAAGGTAAAATGTGTTATATTTTTATTAGTTGCAACTAATAACTAATAGTTACGATGGTTTGGTAAAAACTAATAACTAGTGGTAACAATGGTTTGGTAAAAACTAATAACTAATGGTTACGATGGTTTAAAGAACTAATAACTAATGGATATGATGGTTTAGAGAGCTAATAACTTATTTACATTTTTATACATTGCAAATTTTTAGGTTTTGTGTTTGTTTCATTTGAAGTGCATTTATCCATTTTATTATTGAAGTGTGTCTTTTTA
>NC_087210.1:36769858-36839858 GCF_015104395.2 Macrobrachium nipponense | reverse complement strand
CAAAGTGAAAAAGAATGAGATTAAAAGAGGATGTTTCTGGGAATGTGTGCATCTGTGCCTGGCTGGCTTTGGAAATTATTAAATGGTGTTAGTGCTAAGACAATTAAATACAAAGATGGGGGACAGTGAAAGAGATGGCAGTGTCTGAAGGCGTGGAGTTTCATAATCACATGATAATGAAAAGTCATGTGGAAATGTGTTTAGTAGGGGTTTCCAAAGAATGGGCATAATATAAATGGGTATGAGGAAATGGTGCGGACAAATGTTTGTCACATTATGTTAGTGCATAATAGATGTCAGAACAACCTCATGCTTTTCATGGTCAGTACGGAAGTGGCTGGAAGAATATCAGATCATTGCTTGCTAAAAGAAAAAGATATGAAAGGCATATCTTCATGTTACACAAAGGTTGAATTTGTGGCTGTCAAGGTAATAAACAGTTAGTTTGATAAAAGTGGAAATGAGAAGCATATAAATAAGAAGAAATCTGATGAAAGTAAAAAGGGCTAGTGTTGATACATGAAGGTGGAAGGAAAATATAGGAAGTATTGAAAGGAGTAGACAAAGAGTATGTGAAATTTGAGGATTGGGCCATTATGTCAGCAGATAAGTGTTTGTGCATACAGGAGGGAATGAAGATGGAATAAGTGCAATTAGGGATGAAATGTTTGTTTAATGAAGGAAAATGAAACTATTTATGGTGCAACTGGTTGACAGAAAAAATTATGTATTAATAAACAGCAGGACGGATAGGATAGTCAAAATGGAAGTTAAAAACGAAGAAAGACGATTACTGAAAAGGGGAGATGTAGGTATGCAAGAAATTTAGGGAGAATAAGAATTTTTTCAACAGAAGTGAAGGGAGTCCTAGTATGATAGCATGTGTATTTTGAAGATATGCTGAGTAAAGAACAGGTTAGAGAAAAGGTGAAAAAGTAGAGAGGGTCATTAGTTTGGAAAAGACTCTGGAAGCTGTTTTTGAAAATATAAAGAGGTTAATTTAGATCTTAAAATACATCAGCTGATTACACTTCAAAACAGTGGCAACAACATGCCTCAGTGACTCAATAGGGTTTGTCAGGTATGTTTGGATGAGGGAATATTGATAGAGAAACGGGTATGAAGAAAAATTGGTCAAATTAAATATGGGAAAAGGCCACTGAGGAGACTAATTATCATGGGGCAAAATGTTATTTAATATACTAGGGAAGATGAATAGTAGGATTATGACTGAGACAGCAAGAAAATAAAAACAAAATAATTGATAGGGAAAGAACACTAGGCTTAGACATGGGAGAGGGTGTGTTCATTAAGTTTTTGTTATAAAATAATCTTGTATGTAGTTTCCATTGGCCTAGGAAACGCTTCTGATAGAATTAATAAAGGCAGTGCGGCAAATGGAGGATGTATTATGCAGAAGATGCTGAGAATGATTGAAATTTAACATAATGGAGCAATACATGTATTAGAATGTGTAGTTGGGAAAGTGACTGGTTTTGGTGTAAAAGTGGGTCTCAAGCAAGGATGTTAGGTGTCTACGTTGTTTATTAGTCTTGTGAATGAACTGGTGTGGGAAATCATAAAAAAAATCTGGTCACATGTTTTTGCAAAGTTAAGAAACAGGAAAATGGGTCATGGACAGTGTTTGTTATGACTGATGCTTGCGGATGATAAAGTATTGATTACAAGAGGGAATATTAACTTCAGAAACTTATGAAGAGGCTTGAAAGTGTGAAAGAGGTGAAAGTCGAGAGGTTTTGAGATGAAGAGTTAGGTTATGAACACAAATGATACCAGGAAAAATGGAAGGATAGAAAATGAGGTCAACAGTGAAAGAACTGAAGTTGCTCATTTTTATGTGTGTTATTTTGATGTGTGTTAAAGAGTAAATAAAGCGGATAAAAGGTAAGTATGGAAGGGGTGGTGAGTCAAAGAGTGCGAAAAGCAGAGCAGGTAGCAGGGTCTATGTAAACATTTTTTTCGGGAACCGGAGTTTCTATGAAAGACAAAACATGCTTATTGTACAAAACACAAAAATAATCTCTCAAATCCTCACAAATTGGGATGGGGATTAATTGATTTAGTTTAAAAGATATATATTTTCAATAATATATTAAGAGATTATTCTATGGCTGATGAAGGTTGTTCTACGGCTGCTGACTTGAATGAATGGTATTTATTACCTCACCTATGGAAAGATGCTAAGAGTTTCAAAAGTTCACTAAAATGAGCAATTTAATTTTCCCATTGGCTAGCTACGTTTGAGATGAGTCGACCCCTAACCGTGGGTGTGACCCTTGCTGAGTAGACAATACAATTTTAGTGATAATGAAGTATAGTTTAAAGGTACAAATCTGATTAATGAAAAAAAAAATCGATATCCAACACTCTCGGCCATGTTAACAAAGTCGAACGATTGCCGTGAATTTTCGTCACGTTACCGTGATTCATATAGATGCATTAAGCTACAAATTTCCATTTATATCCAATCCGCTCTACCTTGTTGGCCGAGTCCGTATCATCACTGAAGTACTGATTTCTCCTCTGTCCGCTGGTTCGAATCCATGAGAGGACTAAATTATTATCAGCTAAAATATTCCCCTTCGGTTGACATTTATGAAAAAAATATTAATTTCAAGGTAGAACTAATTGGATATTAAAGGACATTTGTAGCTTAATGCATGTATATATGAGTGACGGTGATGTGATAAAAATTCATATTATATATATATATATATATATATATATATATATATATATATATATATATATATTATATGTGTGTGTGTGTGTGTGTGTGTGTGTCTGTGTATGTGTGTGTATACGTGCGAGTGTCACAAAGGGTATAAGCAGCAAAAACAAGATTTGCTCCAAATCACGTTAACTTTTGCCAATATTTGCTACGGTTTGTAGAAAATGGAAACTTTTGTACAAAGTATTCGTTCATGTGTGTACTTTATGGGGATAAACTGACATAGCGAAAATATATAAGAAAAAGTCTTAAATAAAAGATTTAGAAAGTGATGTTAATCGTTTTACACCTGTAGGTACCCAACCTTTAAACCTACTTACCAGCTTTTCATCAAACTTTCAATGTTCTTGAGTGCCATTTCAGTGAACAGTGAACATTGAGAATGTTGAATAAAAGCAAATGTTCATGTATTTTCAAAAAGCTCTCTTTATAGACCAAATAGAGAGACACTAGACTAAGAAATAAGATTTCCTAGCTCCTTATTTACAAACATGAAATCAAGTATTTTCTCCTATGAAAGCTGTATCAGTTTAAGGTCTGAGAACACATCAAATAAGTTTAAATCTGCTTACCACTTAAATTAGCTATTTGGAAGTCAACGATGACTAGTAGATTCACTTCAACAGTGCATTTGATGTCTAGGCCCGTTCCTTACGACGCTCCTGATTGGCTGTTGATTAGCCAACCACAGGGTTGGAAACTCTCAGTCTCTCTCGAGAGTTCACATGGGTAGGATCTATGTTCCTCCTCTCCTGAGGAATAGGTCTTTCATGAGAGGTGGAACATACATCCTGCCTATGTGAACTCTCGAGAGAGACTGAGAGTTCCCAGCCCTGTGATTGGCTTATCAACAGTCAATCAGGAGCGTCGTAAGGGACTGGCCTACACATCAAATGCATGGTTGATGTGAATGTACTATAATGTCTACTTTTTTTTTCTTCTTTTTTTAATGTGGTTTAGTCGAAGCCAAGTTCATTGATCTTGCCGAGGTCTTTACCTTAAACTTTAAACATTGACTAATGAAATAATAGGGAGTTCACAGCTGGGTAGATTTCAATGTTCTAAGTTTAATGTATACTTATGAAGCATTCTTTAAGAAAAAAAAATAAGAAGTGGTATTCTAGGCTAATAACAAAATTTTATGGAATTTCCCAAATTTCTTATCGTTAACATAAGCGCGCAGATTTTATTAAAAGGAAGCCCTTTAAGCATTGAGCAAAGTGTTTATATCAAATATACCCAATTCTGCCGACTTAGTTTTCCTGTTCACAGTAAGTATGTAAAGCCAAGATGTCCACGATTCCTTTCATCTTTGAAGAAGTACAAGTCAAAGATGGGTGGCGACCCTCTGTCTGCAGGAACATTTATCTATTTATTTTTTTGTTTTTAGTTTCCTTACCGAGGTTTATTTCTGGGATCAAATTCGTGATTTGGTCTGATTATCTGTTTGGAAAAGATTTTTGTACTTCCATATTTGTGTGTGTGTGTGTGTGTGTAGAGAGAGAGAGAGAGAGAGAGAGAGAGAGAGAGAGAGAGAGAGAGAGAGAGCTTTACGGTTGATAATAGTATCGCTGAACTTCTAGAGGAATATAATATTAATTAATTTTCAATTATAGAAAAATGAACAAATGAAAAATTGGAATTTAAAATTTAGGCCAAAGGCCAAGTGCTGGGACCTACGAGGTCATTCAGCGCTAAAAGTAATGTTGAAACAACTGTAGAAGAGGGTAGAGAGTAAGATGGAAGAAAGAGAATATGAACGGACGATCAGTAAAAGGAATGGAAGGGGTTGCAGCTAGGGGGCGTAGGGACGCCGCAAAGAACCTTAAGTAATGTCTACAGTTCACCCTATGTAGGTTGATGATAATCAAACAGTAATCAAAAGAATTCAATGCGGTTGATAAAAGTAGACACGAATAATAATAATAATAATAATAATAATAATAATAATAATAATAATAATAATATTTTGGGATCATTTGGAGCTAATAAATAATAATAATAATAATAATAATAATAATAATAATAATAATAATAATAATAATAATAATAATAATAATAATAATAATAAGAGATGAAGGACACGATCAGGAAAGAATATATGCAGAGACTCAAGGCGATACTCAAGTCAAAACTCAACGCCGGAAATATGATAAAAGCCATAAACACATGGGCAGTGCCAGTAATCAGATACAGCGCAGGAATAGTGAAATGGACGAAGGCAGAACTCCGCAGCATAGATCAGAAAACCAGGAAACAAATGACAATACACAAAGCACTACACCCAAGAGCAAATACGGACAGACTATACATAACACGAAAGGAAGGAGGGAGAGGACTACTAAGTATAGAGGACAGCGTCAACATCGAAAACAGAGCACTGGGGCAATATCTGAAAACCAGTGAAGACGAGTGGCTAAAGAGTGCATGGGAAGAAGGACTAATAAAAGTAGACGAAGACCCAGAAATATACAGAGACAGGAGAAAGACAGAAAGAACAGAGGACTGGCACAACAAACCAATGCACGGACAATACATGAGACAGACTAAAGAACTAGCCAGCGATGACAATTGGCAATGGCTACAGAGGGGAGAGCTAAAGAAGGAAACTGAAGGAATGATAACAGCGGCACAAGATCAGGCCCTAAGAACCAGATATGTTCAAAGTACGATAGACGGAAATAACATCTCTCCCATATGTAGGAAGTGCAATACGAAAAATGAAACCATAAACCACATAGCAAGTGAATGCCCGGCACTTGCACAGAACCAGTACAAAAAGAGGCATGATTCAGTGGCAAAAGCCCTCCACTGGAGCCTGTGCAAGAAACATCAGCTACCTTGCAGTAATAAGTGGTACGAGCACCAACCTGAAGGAGTGATAGAAAACGATCAGGCAAAGATCCTCTGGGACTATGGTATCAGAACGGATAGGGTGATACGTGCAAACAGACCAGACGTGACGTTGATTGACAAAGTCAAGAAGAAAGTATCACTCATTGATGTCGCAATACCATGGGACACCAGAGTTGAAGAGAAAGAGAGGGAAAAAATGGATAAGTATCAAGATCTGAAAATAGAAATAAGAAGGATATGGGATATGCCAGTGGAAATTGTACCCATAATCATAGGAGCACTAGGCACGATCCCAAGATCCCTGAAAAGGAATCTAGAAAAACTAGAGGCTGAAGTAGCTCCAGGACTCATGCAGAAGAGTGTGATCCTAGAAACGGCACACATAGTAAGAAAAGTGATGGACTCTTAAGGAGGCAAGATGCAACCCGGAACCCCACACTATAAATACCACCCAGTCGAATTGGAGGACTGTGATAGAGCAAAAAAAAAAAAAAATAATAATAATAATGATAATGATAATAATAATAATATATCATTTTGGAGCGCAAGCGACTATTCCAACTATTTCATACCTAGGGACGTTGTACCTACTTCGAATTATGTACTTCCAAGTTAAGGAACAATACGAACTCAAATTAATACAATGCAAGATTGGTATTAATGCTAAAATTTAAAGATATTTATGAGAATATATTATCAGATTAAATGTATATATATATATATATATATATATATATATATATATATATATATATATGTATATATATAAATAAATTGTATATATTTATATATACACACTTTCGCACAATCAGTATAACTTCCAAATCAATTAATGAGATTATCCACATTTGATGCAATATAACTTGACATTTACCTATTAGCATAAACCCTTTTCTCCCCAATAAAGTTCCAGCAGCTATGAAATATTTACTGTAAGTTTTAATCAGCCTCAGGGTAAATAAATATTCTTTTAAGGATCTGTTTAGAATTGGGTATATGGCCTTAACCAACATATACATGTATCCATACCTTATACCTATTTTTTTTTATCTATCATAGGAAGAGGTATTCCCCTACGCGAGTTTTCTATATCCCCACTTCAGCTATGTTCCTTTAATATAATAATCATGTGTATTAATGGGCATATGGCTCCGCGTCCGACCTGTAATCACCTGAGCTATAACTGTCCATGGGTCGGCAAAGAGTTACAGCAGATCTGGTAATTATCAAGGACCCCTTACCTGCGCTCGCACCTTGCAATTTCGCTCTCTGACCGCCAAGACTTGACTAGAGAGAGGCGACTGCAAACACGACGACGAGCCACATCCTCGTCCTTCGTCTATCTGCGCAAAATCAAAACTTCTTCAATTATAGGATTGCGCCGGAGCCTGATCGCGCTGATGAATGCGTCTGGCTACAACGCGGAATCGTTAAGCAACTGGTTATCTAAGGGTCTGGTTTCTATATATAAGACAAGGAAGAACAGAGTGCCTCCTGCAGATGGCGTCCGGAGTCTCGTAGGTCAAATGAATGGATCAACGATTCTGGTGAGGGAATCGTGGAAATGATACATTTGAGTACAAACAAAAAAATAGCGCTGATAAAAACACAATCAAGAAAAACTTTCATGCCGTCAGTACCAAGATAATACAGAGTTAGGTTTTCTCAATCAGAAAAACATTTCTAAGTCCTTATGCTGCACAGTAAGTGAAGTCCTGAAGTCAATGATGACGCACAGATATAACATGAACTGTACGCTTGATTTACAAAGAAAGTAGCGATGCCAATTAGAATAGGCCACGGACAACTGCTCTCAACAAAGAGAAGCACGTGAAAGGAAACGTCATTGAAGTATTACAATCGTAAAACTGAAATTGGTACGCGTTGAAAAAAAAATTATTTCAGCATTATATACCTTTAACAAATTAATGCACGTACATCGTTGTCTGACTAAAATGGCCTTTTCATGGAAAAAACAATCAATTTCATCAACCCTTTTATATTATCGGCCTGCATTTCCAATTTGGATTATTGCTTTGTAACCATTTATATTGCATATTAATAAGTTAGTGTTCCAAGAATTTCTTCTGTTACTGAAATAACATCTCTCTTCTGCCGTTTTAAGCGACAAAAGCCAAACAGGAAGGTACCTTGTATAACTGGTGAGGTTGTTACAGCCGTGAAAACATTTGATCATTTGTTATAATTAAACTTCCCTATCATGCGAAATGTCTCTTAGCTTAACTGGGCAGTTCCTGTCTTGAGAATGCTCATATATAAATAGAGATAAAAAGCAGAAAAGAAATTGGAGTAAAAGTAACATCAATAGTAATTTACTATATAAGTTAGTAAATGTCAGATCAATAAAAGTGAAAAATCCCTAACATAGATGTTTACCTAAATGACAAAGTGAGTGATACCTTTTAAAAACATTACTCGTTCCATTCTATTTGTTCAACAGACATTACATTACTGGAGAATAAAATAGAGGTAACTAACCCAAAATATTACAATCAGTGTTGAAACTAATAGACAAAGATGGTAAATAGTGAATCGCTATAATAGAGTAAATAAACAAGTCTAAAGTACTTGACTATCTGCTGTAAAAACTCTAAAATTAACTGAAACTTTAAATGGAACTACATACACTCACAAACAAATGTAATAAATAAAGAAGTGATGCAGGTACTCTTTTGTCTATGACATAATCAACGGTCTGGTTACTTGGGAATCGAATTCAGCATTACACACACATACACACACACACACACAGAGAGAGAGAGAGAGAGAGAGAGAGAGAGAGAGATTTATAGTAAACAGAAAACAACTACCAGGGAACGCGAGGACCACTTATCAACGCCTTACCCAGGACATAGGGTCAGCGTTGCGATAAACATGGTAATTAACGCGAAATATATGGAGAAAAAATTATAGATCAGAGCAAGGACTCGACGCTATCGGCCAGTCAGAGAGAGAAACAATGTTGTCCGACCAATCAGAGAAGGGTAAGATGATGCGTGCCATCGCCTAATCTAAATCAACCTTTTTAAGTTTGCCATCAAGGAAGTCAAACTTATCATTGTCGCTGCAATTGACAATCGAACCAGCTGCATTTTTTGCCGTGGCAGAATGGCGATGACAACTGACAACCCCAGTTTGGGAGCTTTCAATTACTAACACGTGACCTTTTTTTTTCTGTACATTATAAAAATAATTAATTTCACAACCTTTTTACATTATTAAGTCATTTTGCACTACTGTATACTATACATTACATATACATATACATTCACACACACACACACACACACACACACACATATATATATATATATATATATATATATATATATATATATATATATATATATATATGTATATAATATATATATATAATGTGTGTAAAATATACTTGCATAATGCAGTATGGCCAAGTAGGACAAAGTTTTCCTTACTTAAAAAGAAAAAGAATAGAAAAAAAACAGACACAACCAAAAACTGAAAACTATACATCACATTGCCATCAGTTGTGCTTCTTGCTGAAGGTTCAAAATCTGTAGGGAGCATAATTTTAAGAAATATATATATTTTAAAATAAAAATTCAGGGCTGTCACTTCAATGGAGATGTTACTTTTCAATATTTGTTTACATTTTTACTGACAAGTTATAAAAAATTCAATAGAACAGAACGCCTACATGTAATAAAAAAAAAAAGAGGAAAAACCAATGCGAGACAAATGAAGTGACGTGCAATGTTCATGAAAATAGCAGCCATATTAGGCAATCTAATTGAACAAATCAATAGATCACAGACATTAAGGGACAGGAGCATGAGACTAATAACAAAAGATTCTTCTCACTGCCCAGTAAGCAATTTTTTTGTTTTACAATGCTGGGATTTTAAAAGACATTTTCGTTATCAAACTGTCTGACAAGATGACACTTAATCCTAATTCGCCCACTGATACTTTGCGTAACAGACAACACACACATCAATCCCAGAAAGATGACTTGCGAAAGATTTGAAGGAAGGGTATTTCGGATATGAGTCTACATTATAACTACCATTGTTAGGAAAAAGGTAACCACCACCTCTAGCAATTCTGTCTTGAGCGTAAAGAGCCTGAGACCTTTAGGCATCTAGAGAAGAGCATAACATTCCAAGAAGCGTAAAAGAAAAGATATGATGTTTGTGACATTAAGTGCCACCGTCTGGGTAGCTACAAGAAGCCTCGGAGACAATACCTTCATACAGGATGTGCAGATTGCAAAGCTTTGAGTTAAAAGTAATAAATAACTTGTACCATCAAACACTCAGAACAATTAAGAGCAGTTGCCCACATCAACAAACCGAGACGTGAGATCACAGAACAAGAATGGCTAATCAACAACTCCAATTCTCAGCGAAGGCTACCAGAAATCTTCATTTCCAATTAAGAGAATTGAATAATTGCATTAAGGATTGCATCATCCGCACACGCGAAAAGACATGCAACAAAGACTCAAGGACACTACCTCGTAACATAGCAAATAGTCTGGGTAAATTAAAGAATCTAATTCTAAAACACTGATACCTGTCACTGTGATCGAGATGAATTACATAACCTTCAACAACTAAAAGCATCAGTGTTAACGAAGTCGACGGAAGCAAAAAATTATTGTGAACAAGTCAAGTATCATTATCAAGTGTTTCTCGCACATGCCTTTCGTTTCTCATAAAGTCATTGCTTATAAACAGACAAGATTTTAGATTTCAGGTACTTATATATGGGGTCTAATCTCAATATCTTAACCCAAAAGAGTAGGAAGAAGAAGGCTGCTTTGTAAATGTTAAAATCCTCGCGCAAACTACCTACTAGAACAGAATTGCTTTACCTAATTTCTCATCACCACGAAACTACTATTGAAGTACTCAGTGCAAAAGAAATTCTAGAACCAGACGATATATACCTATCCACTTCGACAAATTGAAAACGCAATTAAACTGACATTTATGTTATCGAAAGAAGAAAGGAGTGTTTACCTATGCCATCCTAAAAATTAATGCACCCTTCATTTTTGGCTACCTTTCATTTCAAAAAGTACGTAACTAAAAAGAAAAATTAGCAGTTTTCTTCCATACTGGTAAACAAAAATATGTACGCCATAATGTATGTCAGCGATCAAAAAGACGGTTATCCTTCTATTTTCACTGAAGTCTGCATGTGCCCTAGATTATCATCTTTAAGAAAGCATCTACCCTTAATTTTACATAAAAAATGATTATGATATCCTAAATTTGAGCTTCAACAGATTCACAACCTATTGTCACTAACTGCTTCTTTTTCGACACATCTCCTATCAGAGAATAGGCAACAGCAGCAATCATATATTTCTAGAAATGAAAAGCGAATTAATCTTTGGACATCCTGACATATAGTTCCGCGATTGAACAGAATGCGAAAAATCAATTTCCTTCAGAATGCAAAAATACATAAATTCTGAACTCCAGTCGCCAAAAGGTAATAAATTAAAAAGACGAAATTCAAACGACGCTGTTTGATATTTTTGAATGCTTTATTGGCCAAATTGCTTTGTTTATGATTTTTTGCTTTATTCAATTAGACCCTTATTCAATTTCTCTGGATCGGCTAACATGAATGAAATCGAGTAAAAAAATGAAAAAGAAAAAGGCGATATTTCCATTTCCTTTTTTATTTTGCCCTTTATTAAACGATTTCAAGCATTCAAAACAAACTGACACACACACGCAAAAGAATAATAACATCTAAAAAGGTGATTTTCAATACCGTGCAAATATATATATATCTTACTGGACGTAGATTCTTATGATATAAAGATAAAAATAAATATTTTGGGTGCTTGGGTGTAGAATCTCTGTGAAGCATTTAATTTCCTTGGCTTTATATAAAAACGTATACCTAGATTCACTGTATGGCAGATGTTCTTCTTTCTATATTTTCCATACGCCCTAAAGTTCACAATCGTTTAGAGAGGAAACCACACGTTTACTGGTCACTTTCCTTGCAGATACACACACACACACACACACACACACACACACACAGAAAGGAAACAAAATAAGTGTTGCACATAAAATAGTGATGTGTCATGAAAATAGGGAACCACTTCTGTAAATCGGAACGGACAGAAGCAATCAGCAAATTAATAAACAAAAATGAGCTGCAAAATTGATTACAACATTGAAAAGCAAACCAACGAATAATCATACAAAAACAAACGCGCAAACCGACACTCACTAACACGCACACACACACACTCGCGTATGTATACATATATATATCATTATGTACATATACTCACGCAGGTTATGAATAAAACAAATAACTCAGTTGAAAGCCAAAAGAAAATTAATAACCAAATATGTGAAATTTCAATGAGAGAGAGAGAGAGAGAGAGAGAGAGAGAGATTGTTCCGTTAGCCAATTCACCGACAGGTAATTGCCAGGGTCGGGGATAAGGGAGGAGGAGGAGGAGGAGAGAGAGAGAGAGAGAGAGAGAGAGAGAGAGAGAGAGAGAGAACGTACCGACGTCTGAATATAAAAGCGGTTAATCAAGCTCGTACCTCATATTGCCCGCTCGGGTCTTCGCCTCAACTCATGATTATCGACAAAGAGAATCTAATTCTATCCTCTTCTTCCTCTTTACTCTTTCCTCTTCATCGTTCCTGTCTTCGAGCTACTCATTGTTTCCCCAGAGTCCTCCAACCCCATCTTTTTTTTTCTCATATTTTTCTTCATCTCTACAGCGATATCTGGCATCTTCCCTCGGAAATGTATTAACACTGAAGATGCTCTGATTGTAATATATATATATATATATATATATATATATATATATATGATATATATATATATTATGTATATATATATATACATATATATATATATATATATATATATATATATATATATATATATACTTATTCTTGATAGGCCCTTGTCTTCAAAATAACTAAATTCTAAGTTTATATATATATATATATATATATATATATATATATATATATATATATTATATATATACGTATATATGCAATTCACAGTTCCCAAACACCCTCGACTCTCTTCTCCTCTTCTTCTCTCCTCTCTCTCTCTCTCTCTCCTCTCTCTGCCACCTCTATCCTACATTGTTTGCTGTGTCTCCAAACCCTCCCACTTCTATCTCTACCCCTCCCAGTACTTCCATCCAGTCACACGCGACAGAGAGGAAGAGCTTCCAGGTGGTAAGGCGAGAAGGGAATGGGGAGGATTACTGGCAGATCGGTTTCCGCTCGCTCCTTCAAATCAAATTAGGCATCTAATATACGATATAAAACAGATAAAAAATATTATGGAAGGAATCATCCACCGAGTTCTCTAAGTAAGGAGCATAAGTTTTTAAGCCAAATAAAGTCAAAACAATACCAGTTAAATGACTATACAAGCGAAGGAAAAGTTCACTCATCGAAACCCGCAGCGAATCCTCCCCATTTCTCTCA
Source organism: Macrobrachium nipponense (assembly GCF_015104395.2). Lineage (NCBI taxonomy): Eukaryota > Metazoa > Arthropoda > Malacostraca > Decapoda > Palaemonidae > Macrobrachium > Macrobrachium nipponense. The sequence goes on along the minus strand of NC_087210.1, from coordinate 36,826,748 downwards.
AGTTCTTGGATACACGAGTAGATAAACCAACAACGGTTTAAAAAGGAAAAGAAAAAAAAAAGACATTACACTCGAAGACTTATTCCTCTTATTAAACGCCGCCGGGAGAAACAATGTGAACATTTCTAAGAAGAGTAAACATACTCCTGAATTATCGCAGTGATACATGTTTCTAGAAACCCTTCAAATACAATTTTTCTTCGGCTGAAAAAGTAAAAGTCCTAAATACACAAACTAAGCAACAAGCAGATAAAACAGTTGGTATACATTTTTACGTACCCTTAATCATATCATACATATCGGCCAAAAAACAAATGGGGTCTTAATTAAATGCAAATATATAATCAAAGTCATATCTATGAAACACCTCATTCTGATCAGTTACTCCAGCAGAAACAAAGGCAAACTTTCTAAATGAATATCCAAGCATATATAAATCTCTAGAAAACCCTACTCCCATTCAATACCCACAAGAGAAAGAGAAAACGTATTAAGTCAATCAAAACTAACACAATCAGCACAGTACAAATCGTAAAGTAACTAAAAAAAACGCATTTCCTTCCTACCGTAGTTCTGTTAACCATCAAAGGTGGATATCAAAGGAAAAGTATCCAATAAAACAGCAAATCAATAGATGAAGAACAAGTGACTTTAGAAACCTATACTCCAATCATCCACTTCACAAAAAAAAAAAAAAAAAAAAAAAAAATACTGAAGTCAGTTCATAAGAAGTCAATTCGTAGAAATACATCTACAGCACCTTGGCGCAATCAACTGCCCAGGGAGAGAGGGAAGTAATTTCAAAAGCACTCGAAAGAAACTAACAAACAAACGCAAATAAATAATAAATACGGCTGGAAACCCCTATTCCAATCAACCATCAGCGGTAGAAACAAAGAGCAGAGGGAAGGGGGAGGGGGAGAGCGATACACCCACATTGTGAGGGGGGGGGAGGGGGGGATTCGGGGGGGGTAGCGTCAGAGATTTAACCTGCCGGATGTAATCCAACAGAAGGTGAAACTAGTGAACTAGAGATGGATGCTGACAGGGAGCCATGTTTTGGTGAATTACTGCGATATGCGAACGTCATAATAACCAAGAGATTCTCATTAGGGAAACGCGGATGAATGTCGCTATTTAAAAAACTTACACCATAAGCAATCAAAGGAAAAAGTGAATACACTTCTAAGTAGTCTTAATGAAGGAAACTCATATAAATACGAAAATCAGCAAATATTTGCACAGCACTAAAAGTTGTTCTTCATTTTGTCGGGGACATTGCCTCTGTTCAGGCGTTCCAAATATTAAAAACCCAAAACAGTCCAATAAATCGTATTTTTTGCGTCAAAGAATATAATTATTTAAATATTGCTCAGTATAATAATGATAATAAAGTAGACGATGTCATGGTCTGCTCTTAACACATCCACCTGACATTCTATTGTGTATGGCTTTATTTTTAAAAATGTTTCCACCTGAAAAAGACAAACAGTTAGGTTTTAGGAATAGACTGACACAAGTTACTATTCCGTTTTAAAGAAAACTATATCAGACCAGTAGATGAAAGCACTTCACTTGGATTCCTATGCCTATTTAATTTGTCCGTTTTTTTAAAGGAAAGGAAACGCCAAAACTCGTCAACATAAACCAGAAAAAGCAACAACGGAGTACAGAATAAGAGAGACAAGAACAAGAAAGAGAGAAAATATCATACCCTCTGGGGTATATCAGGGCGTATCCATTTCCCTAACAACAAAAGTGTGAAATTATGCCATAACAATCATAACTAACTAGTTCCTCTTCCGCCTTCCTGCTGAGGAGGTGGATGTAGCCTCTGGCCCAGGTGGGGGATTTGGTGGTGACGGGGACGGCGGGGGAGGAAGGGAGGGAGAAAGAACAGATGTTGCGGTAAGGTGAAGGTTAGATATGTAACTCTCCCGAGATGGACGATGGAAATTTATGTATAAACATACAGGAATGGTTGGGCGGGGAGGGGGGAAAAAAAAAAAAGACCTGCAATTTGTGAAAGAATGAACAATTAAATAAAACAATACTCAAGAGAATATTTACTTTTAAAATTATAATATTACATAGTACATGTATTTATATTGAGCACATAAACTGCACACAATATTACACATCCATCTTTTGAACAATGACTCTCAAATTTGAAGACTTCATGTCACCTAACACACAAGTTGCGAAATCAGGTCACACACTCCTAATTCATTTTTTCCAGGAATCTATCCAATACTTTTTAGAAGTTTACTCTGGAGAGGGTGACGAATAATAAGCTCCCTTTCCTTGATCTCCTTGTCTTCAGAGACAACAATGCCAGAACGACTCCAATTCCTACCATCACAATTGTACCGAAAATGAAAATGTACTCTAATTTGTCCTACCTAAATGTCAACACCTTTAGGAAGAAATGTCCTGCCAAATTCCAAAGAACCTTCCTAGCTGTAGACCGGAAACTTTTACCAAAGAATCCACGCACTATCGGATCACTATAATCAAGGATCACCTGAGCCACCTCTTGTCTTCGAACATCGTTTACAAGTAAGTGTCCAGGATTTGATCGTGGGATTTACGTCGGATCTACGAGGACGCTAATACGGATTCGCATTAATTCCCATAAAGGTATAAGTTACAGAAATGGATGTAGACTGACTAATCCAGAGCACTCAAATATAAGAAACTGATCCCAAACCAGAAACGACCTCAAAATACTGGAATCTATTCTTAGAAAGAAGACGGCTCCAACACCAAATACTCAAAACAACCTCTGTCCAATTGTTTGTCGCTTAATCTTTTGTTTATCTTTTCCTTCTCTCGTGCTTTGTTGCTCTTGCTGGGCCTTGAGAAAACTTAGGTTTTGTCTTATAACTTCTGATGTTTAGGTATGTCCTGTTCCTGTTCCCCCTGTTTTTAATTTATCTTATAATTTATGAGTATGTATCGATGTTTTAATGTGATGAACGCAACTGTCGTGAAACGCTGGCATAATAAACTAGTAGTAACAATGGTGGCTTTTCCCTTCACCTTCGAGATTGTATCCTAAGTTGAGACTCACCCTAATTGGATATATGAATTTGAGAAGTTAAGAGGGCATTGTGGCTTCTACAATTTCATATATATTTATTATAATATCTATATATATATATATAATATTATAATTACATATATCTAGAGATAACTCATTTTAACCACATGCCAACTCATGTATATGTACACAAATACACGCGCGCGCATTCATACGCACACTTTTTCACCAGATACGAATTCCTTCACTAATTCTTCACACTTCGTTAACGTGACCTCATTCTGATACACCGGATGTAATTCGAATCCTATTACGGACGTCATATTTTTCCCATCCGGATCTTTGGCTTTGCAGTGACAAGCGTATCCAAAAACTAGGAAGAATGCGAGAAGTTACGAAGTCAGTGTGATTATCACAACTCTACACACACACACATACACAAGCACACAATATATAAATATATAAATATGTGTGCGCGCGCTCACGCGCGTCCATTGTGCCATTGACATGAAAGTAAGGAATGTTAAAATATACTCGATTAAAGGTTGTTTTGACGGCGGGGCCATGTGATAGGAATGGAGGATGTGAGTTGGTGAAAGGTTTGTAAACTTCTAAAAAGTACTGGATAGATTCCTGGAAAGAATGAATTGGGAGAATGTGACCTGATTTCGCAACTTGTACAACTTCGAGGTGATATGGAGTATTCAAATTTGAGAGGGTATTGTTCAAAAGATGGATGTGTTATATTGTGTGCAGTTTATGCGCTCAATATGAATACATGTACGTACTATGTAATGTCATAATTTTAAAAGTGAATATTCTCTTGAGTGTTATTTTATTTAATTGTTTATTCTTTTCAAATTATAAGTCTTTGTTTTTTTTTATTCTGTAACTGCTATAATGGCTTTTAAAACTGATAATGTACTTGTTTTACTATATAATGATCTAATATTAATTTTAATATTAATGTTGTGTTTAAATTTTAAAATACATTGAAAAACATAATAATAAGGAAGTCTCCCAAAGTTTCTCAGGGCTGCATTTACGGGGTTCCTTGCATGAACTGCAAGTGTTTTTATATAGGACAATCAGACACCAGAATTAAACAACATAGATATAGCGTGAAAATTGGACGAATGTCGATTTTTTTTTTTTTTTACACATTAATAATTTTAATCACATGATTTATTGAGAGCGGGCAAAAGTTGTTTTATATATAATAATATAACTCGTAGAAATATTATTGAATCTGCTTTTATCGAATATTACGGTGACTTAATGAATGTAAGCCAGGGTATGTACAAACTAGACCCATTTGTTGTTAACGAGATTTGTAAGGATGTTTCTTTTTAATCTCCTGTTGAGCTGTTCTATACCTGCTGTACTGGTTTTAACTGAACTTTTGTGTTTACTTTGTTAGATGTGTTGAAATAACACGAAAGCGCTCGGTTCTACTTTTATTTTTCCTGTGGCCTTAGCTAAATATATTGTCACACGCTATATATACATATATATATATATATATATATATATATATATATATATGTGTGTATATTATTTAATAATTATATTATATATATATATATATACATTATATATATATATATATACTATAAATTTAATATCTATATAATTTCGAAGGCGAAAGTAAAAAGCAGCATTGTTACACCTATTTTATTATGACAACGTTTCACGACCGTTGCTTTCGTCGCGTTTTCAAGGATGCAATTATTTAACAACCACCTTACAAAAAGTTACATTAAAAATTAATACACGCATGAAATCTAATAAAATTACATACACAAGTATATATATATATAAATATATATCTATCATATGTATACGAACACTTCTGTGCAAGTAAGTAATTTTATTAAATTTCATAAGTGTACGTAAGTGCGCAACTTGTAAGTAGGAGGGAATGATACTTGCTTACAAGATGGTGGATATTTGCTTGCTTGAGAGGAGGCAAAGCCTTTAAAAATGCCAAGTTGTGTGGTGTGACTACGATGGCCAGGCGGTTAAGATTTACTGTAAATGAAGCCGAGAATTTTAATGAACTTGAACAGGAATGGCCACAATGATTTAAGGCAGAAAAACGAACAGCACACTCGAGTGCGAAATGCATAATTTCGGTCCAAGATGATATTGGATTCATGGAAATAACCAAAGTTCTTGAGAACTCCACAACAACTGATTAAATAACTTCTGGAATTTTAATTTTTTCTTACTTCTGAAATATGAAATAATTATTCCGAATTAAGAAAATATATAAAATATATACGTACTACACACGCACACACACACGCATATATATTATATATATATATATATATATATATATATATATATATATATATATATATATATATATATATATATATATATATATATATATATATATATATATTGATATGAATGTTTATAGGGGGGATGCGCAACTGGGGGCGATAACTTACCTGATCTGCAAAAGGCCTACTGTATAAGGAAGTACATTCATACCACAAAATTAGGCTGAAGGAAGGCCTGCTTCAGAATAGGTAAATATGATGTCAAGTCATAGGTTAGCTGACTTGATTATATTTCCATATTACAATTGGGTTTAGTACTGATCTGTTAATTAATAGGTCTTGAACTAGACGAACTGGTGTTCGGGCATCCGGCTACGTGGTATGTAGGAAACACAGAAGAGGGGGGAAATCCGGAGCAACACAAATAGCACATTTGTAACGACAGCGGTTTCTATGAGAGAGGGTGATATGAGATTGAGGTAATTAATGTAAGGCACAGAATACTCGATCTCACAAGCATTCATTTTATGTTGATAACCACTGAAGGAGAGCAGGTACGTTACTGAGCGATTAGAACGGGAAGAAATTACGTTTCTGGTTACTTATTAAGGATGGATGGATGGATTATGAAATTTAGAGACAAGCCCAGGCCCTGGGACCTATTTTGGTCATTCAGCGCCGTAGTGGAATGAAATAAATAACTCAATGATTAATGAAATGTAAATGAAGGTGATGATAACCTAAAGTGAATGAAAACTTAAAGACTATTTCATCAAAAAAAGACAAATATCTTTTAATAAAAATATTAAAAATTAAAATTAATTTATTTTTATATCAAAATACAAATTTTTCAAGGTTATTGTCATCAACATCATCTAAAATATAAGCAAGTTGTTTCCCTGAAAGACCAAACATCCTGCAGGCAGCACCATATATTGGACAAGACCCCAGAATATGATCACCTGTCAACAGGCAATCACAACGAGCACAGACTGGAGCATCACTTCCTTCCAGCATAAAGCTGTGTCAATCGGAAATGGCCAATATGGAGTCTCGTTAAAACAATATCACCCCTCCTATCTCTATGAAATGAAGACTGCCAAAAATTCAAATAAAGTCTAATTGCCTTCAGTTGCTTATTTGTGGCGTATATAGCTTCAGATAGACGACTTCATGTCAGTGTATGGAACTTCCGTGGATATCCAATGACCTTTGATTACATATCCTTTTTGCTTCTCTATCAGCTTTTTCATGACCTTTGATCCCCACATGGGCAGGAACCCATCAGAATGAAATAGATTTGTATTTGCAAGAAATTCGAAAAAGCCACTCATGAGCTTGGAGAATCAAAGGATTGGATGAATTGCGACTATTTAGAATTTCCAAAACACTTTTAGAATCCGAATATATTACAAATTTCTTTTTCTTGGTGAAATGAACAATAGCTAATGCACTATTAATGGCAGAAAGTTCTGCTGTATATACCAGAGCCTAACAAGGTAGCTTTGCAGCCTCATAAGAATCTTCTGTAATTACAGCTAGCCCAAATCCCTCTCTCGACTTGGAACCATCTGTATAAATCTTATATGTACCATCATGAGTTACACTATGTTCTTCAAATAAATTCTTTGTTATTTCATCAGTAAGGTTCTTCTCAACTACTGTTTTGTGGCTAAAATTTGCTTTAGGTATAAGCCATGGGGGTAAACTAGGGGCAACCAACTGAGAAATATTCTGATTTTTTAACATGTTGTTATTAACTTCTTGATGTAACCTTACCTGGAAAGGGACAGATGACCTTGGTTTAAATTTTCTGTTGTCAAGTTGGCATATGACCTTATTGGAAGGATTTTCAGAACTGCTTTTAATGCACATCAAGTAATGCAAACCCGATTCCTCCAGTCGGACTGAACTTCTCAGGACCTAAGTGAGTTTCCTGCAAGCAAATTGCACCAGGTTTAGTTCCTCTTAAGAGGACCTAGAGATTTTCAACACAAGAATGCAACCCTTTATAGTTTATAGGATGTTGAATACAGCCATTATGAAGCTGATTTCAAAGCCTTTCTTTTTTCTTCTTGGGGAGGTCTGGAAATAAAAGTTTTTCTTTGACTAACCCTGTGATCTTAATTACTCCTAGTTTGATTTTCTTTAGGAGGAGGATGAATATCTACTGTTGTAATTTGAGCCATCTCTTTACCTTAGCTTTTATGTTCCATTGAAGTACTTGCTTCATTGAGCAAAGCACACTATAGCTGTTATATACTGAAGCATATTTATTTGGAGTATATATGGGAAGAACCTGAAGGAGTCCTTCCTCTTTTGGGGTTTCTTAACTGTTCTGACTCCATTAAATCAGGCAGAGATTCTGCCTGTGATAGATTTACTACTTTAAAAGTAGGAGGTGGAAGAGATGACTGGAGAGCCTCATCATCTGGAGAAGACTCTTTTCCAACCACAAGCAGCTTGCCTGCTTTGGTGGTGTTTGCTCTTGCTTTCAGTGACTGAGCACTTGACCCAGATACCTGGGCTTCCACCACAGGGGTTGATACACCAACTGCAGGAGAAGGTGCTCCTACTAGTCCCCTTGTGGTAGTAAGGGGTAGCAGGTTTAGAGCTCTTGCATACCTCTTTGATTGTCCCAATTGTTGTTTGGCATATTTTATGCTAATATGTCCAGCATTAGCTTTATTTACTGCTGACATTTCATATTTATACGCTTCACAGTTTTTATCATTAGCCTTATGGTTGAGCTAACAATTACTACAACACTTTGGGGTTTCAGAACATCTAACGTGGTCAAGAGCAGAGCAATTTATACAAACTTTTGCATTCCTACAAACTCTTGATGAATGACCAAACTTGGAACAGTTGAAACATTGAATAGGTTTCAGGAAGAAGGGTCTTACTTGCACTCTTTCATTTTCAAAAATTACCTGGGATGGAACATTAGGGTCTTTAAAGGTCAAAATTACCATATTAGCAATGTATGTCTTTTTCACTTTCCATACTGTCAATGGGCTCATATCAAGGATTTCACTTTCTGTGAACTCATATAAATCTTTGTCAAAAATGACACCACAGCCATAACTAAAATCAGGTGGGGTCTGATTTCTTTAAATATATCATGCCCATAAGAATTCATTATAAATAGCATTTGTGCTTGCACTTTAGATTTAGCACGTACGAGCACTCTACCTTTTCCAAATCTAGATATATCTCCACTCTTTATTCCCCCCAACTTTTTTTTAAGGTACATGCAGAACTTATAATAATTGTAAGTTTCCTCCTTAGCTGTAGCAAATATCCACATGGAAGGTTTAGGAGTTCTGGATGGAGTATTACACTATTTTCTGATGGGTATATTGAATCCATTCAGATGGTACATATCTATCTAAATTTTTAGGTACCTTATCTGTCAAAACTCCTTTTATAACAAACCGACTTATATGCACTGTATTGATATTACTACTAGCCTTTATGGCATCTTCATATTTATCAAAAGTAACCCATGGTTCCCATTTTAACGTGACTTCTAGGAAATTCATCCGTTTTTCAATTATGGTTCCAAAGGAATGGAAAGTTGTCAACATAGTATCATAGTGATATTGGACTGGTATGTCTGCTACATGAAGCACTCGCAAATTTTTCACATTTGGTAATTTTCCAACACAATGTTTTGTAGAGCTACCACTCTGCTCTTGAGAAATTGAGATTTCCTGTGGATGGTGCAAGGCTTTGTCTAAGGTCGACATCTGTGCCAAATCATCAAAAGGTCCAGGGGCACTCGAATCCTTATAGTTACTGGTCACAAAGATTTGAGGGAATATAAAAAAAATTCATGAATCCTTATAGTTACTGGTCATAAAGATTTGAGGGGATATAAAAAAATTCAAAGAAAAAATATATAAACTTGAAAATCTTGAAAAGATATAAGCCTTTCATAGAGTTTATTCCTCCACCAATGGCACAAGTGAGAACCGACTCCCAAATGTCTGCATCCCTACCCCACTCACAGGCATAACATGATTAGAGTGGTTCAAGTATAAGCCAAACCTGCTTGATAAGACTGAGAGTATTACAAGAATACAATCATCACTACTCTAACTATGTTATGGGCCAAATGGATAGAATGCCAAGACTCCTATCCTCAGAGCCAGACCTCCCTGAAATTCAAGGTCCAGCCCTGAAGAATAGTCCACCTGATACTTCTCAGGTCCGAACATTATCGGGCAGTTGATGGTCCTACCACATTTCCCACTATTTAGCTTCGCATATAAACCGAATCCCAATAAATTTCACAAAAGTGGAAAATTCCACAACAATTAATCCAAAAGATTATACAATGATATATGGGACTTTTGGACTCAAACCCAGGAACAAATTCCTTGGGTTCAAGAGCCCCTCACCACATCAAGGTAGTCCCAAATCAAGGGGGTGGTCATTTATTAAGGAAGACGTTACGTTACTTAACAATGAAACATACTGGCAGATGGCTGACAACACAATACAGTTTCTTATTAGAATACAGGGGTTGCTTGTGAAACATGTAAGGAAATAAGTTGAAGAATGGGAGATGGTTTGGACTGCTAAATACCTTACAAATTCTCCTGGAGAGTGATGTCAGTCCCAAGGGTGCAATGCACTCTCACTCATATAGAAACCACTTTCACCTCATGTTGCTCCAGATTTTGCCCCTCTTCTGTGTTTCCTACATCACATGGCTGATGCCCAACCACCAGTTACAATTAGTCCAAAGTCCACAGAAGAAATCATGGAACTATTCCAAATGGAGGATTTCCTCTCCTATGCCCCTCCTGGTCTTGCCACCCATCTGGTGAATAAGGCTCCCAAAACCATAGCAGAGTGCTGCCGGTGGGCTGACGTTTATGACAACCACCAGCCAGCTCTATGTTCTCTAGCAAAGAAAATTTGTCTCTCTCCTTCTCCTACTACTTCCTCCCAGCCAACCCAACATCCATGGAGGAGCAAGTGTGGATGCTGTCACAGGCCTGGGCACTCTACCGAGCAGCGACACTTTAAAGCAGGCCCTCTACAACAGCAAAACCCCAAAATGGGTCTTCTCAGACGTAAAATACTAATGGCCATGGGATGGGAAACAACAGTCGCCCCCCACCCGCCTCTGCGGCAGTGCCGAAGTATGATTTCAGCTGTAGCTGAAATCATACTTTGGCACACAACTTCCTGGGCTAAATGCCCCAGTAAAACCACTAATCCTGCCATTACAATGGCAGTGGCTAATCCGTCAGCTTTAGTCCCCCCCAGCTCAGGGCCATATATTTGTTGCACCTCCCGAGGTAGCTATGCCTATCCACCAGGTTGAAGCATTCGAAAATTTTGGTGTGCAGATATCTATAATCAGAAAGGATAAAATTCATTATGGAGTGTTGAAAGAGACTATTGAATCTTTTAGGTTTTCTTGGAACCTTGACCACCTTTACCTCTCTTCCTCGGCCCTCTCCGAGGTTTGTTTGACGTTGCTGTAAGGAGACTTGAGCGACCCAAGTCCACTAAAGATGTCTGAGTGGCATCACTTCTGGCTGCTGTGACAACCAAAATAATGGCTCTTGTCCCTACCCCTAACAGTGCTTGGCTCATGTCCTTGGGTTCTTTGGCCAAATATGATTCGGCAGAGTTCTTACTCCTAAACTGGTCAGCTACTGATGAAGAGGAAGCAGAGGAGGTTAGTGTGGGCATTATGGGCTCACAAATTTAGGTGACTGTTGGGTTGACAAGCGTAAACTCATCATGATTGACAACCTCAAGATGTTAAAATGATTCTGCCTACTGTCCAGTTAAGAGTCACCAGATCTCGCCGCTCTAAAGTATGTACTCTGGGACAGGATTTTAAGTCTCCTCCTACATTTAGACAATCCCAGAGCCAATGTCTGTACATAGCTTCAAATAATTTTCGTGAAGGTACAAGTCACTGCCATGCTCCACCCATCATGGATGTTGAGCCATGTTCGAATCCTTTCCCAACACCAGGAATGGTCTTAGTGCCAGCGCCAAGGCAGACTCGAGTCTCCTTCATGGAGTTCCCAGTATGGGTCACCTTTCCTCCTCCAACTTGACCCCGCTACCAGCGATGGCACTTGAGGGAAAGCCAGTGCTCATAGGATCTCACCTGTAGGATCTCACCCAGACCCTCATGACCAAACCGGACACTCCACCAACAGTCACCTAAATTTGTGAGCCCATAATGCCCACACTAACCTCCTCTGCTTCCTCTTCATCAGTAGCTGACCAGTTTAGGAGTAAGAACTCTGCCGAATCATATTTGGCCAAAGAACCCAAGGACATGAGCCAAGCACTGTTAGGGGTAGGGGCAAGAGCCATTATTTTGGTTGTCACAGCAGCCAGAAGTGATGCCACTCAGACATCTTTAGTGGACTTGGGTCGCTCAAGTCTCCTTACAGCAACGTCAAACAAACCTCGGAGAGGGCCGAGGAAGAGAGGTAAAGGTGGTCAAGGTTCCAAGAAAACCTAAAAGATTCAATAGTCTCTTCCAACACTAGTGCCTTTGGCACAGTGCTGCATTCTTAGGGAGATTCTGGCCTCTCTCTATCCAGAAGAGGATCCTAGATTCTGGTTCTATACTTCCTCTTATAATTTTGTAACTGTTTCTACTTGCACTTTCCTATATCTCCACCTTTTATAGTTTCCTTTCCTCTTAATTTTTCTGCCTTTTAGGCATCTCTTGTTGTATGCTCTGCCTGCACAAAGTCCCATTCACCACCAAATTCTGCCCATATCAGTTAGTTGACTTTCCAGAATACTCCAAAGCCACAGGCAGTTTTAAAAGATCTGACCCCCCTTAAAGCCAATAGGCTTAGCATCAAGTGCCACATCTGGCACAGTGGCATACTAGAAGCACCTCTATAGCAGAATTCATGATTTCCATAAGTAATTTTTATCAAATGCATATCCCTAACGGCACGGCGTCATTGTCTTGAGAAATCGTGGGTCAAATAACCACCCCCGAACACGTTGTACTGCCCTTTCAGGGCCAACTAATAGCATGTTTTGCCTTATATTAAGAAAACATTGTAATGCATGATAGAATTAAGTTAACCATATTAACCCTCTATCTTAAGGTTAACATAAAATATAAGTTATAACTACTGGCAATTGACAGTAATGTATTTTGGTGACATTGCTTTATTTGATGATTAGTGAACAATATGTTTTAGTTCTTAAACGACATCTCAGTTTATGTCTACCAAGTTATGTTACCTTTTTATTGTTTTATTAATTCCTCAGAAGAAAATATCTTCAGTTTAGTAAAGTATAAAGTTATAACTACAAGTTCTTTGACATTGGTGTTCTTTGACATTAGTGTAATATTGTGACAATATTTGTTTATTGACTGTTGATTAATATGATTTTCCAAGATAATTTCTTAAGTTCCTTTTTTTTAATCATGGCACATTCTACTGTTTCTTTAGTTCTTGGAGAATATAATACTAGATTCCCCGTGAGTAAAGTAAATTAAGTAAAGTATATCTGTTATTTCTTGGCAGTTAACAGCCGCAGTTTCGTTAGTTTAGATTTAATGTTATTAGATCTCTCAAAGGGTGTGGGAAGTGAGTTATTTTTCATTTTAGATGGCCATTTTTCGCCATTCCAACCTGTCAAGGGTTGGAAATGACTCTTGGATCCCCAACTCTAACATAATGTCAAATTAATAAAATAAAGAATCTTGCTTCACTACTCAAGAGAAATCTATGACTCAACCCCATTTCTTCCAACACGAACTGCTGCCCGCCTAGCTTTTTCCAGGTTACTTGGATCCAGGAGGCACCTGGGCTGAGGGAGAGATTGACTGTTGCCATGTTGAAATCAGTGCACATGATAACTGCATGTTTGCACTTAGCCACCTTTGAGGCTCTGCCATGCGACAGAGTATTTTATAAGTGCTTGTCCCTTCTCCCATCAGCGCCATTTGAGGAGTCATGATCCAGTTTGGACTTAAGATGGGCTATTGTGTATCACTGTGGATGTTGGATTTTTGCCCTGTGTGCTCTGGGACCCACCTTTCCTTAGTGATCAATCACTTCCACGTGTCTGGTCAACCACGGCCATGGATTCACCTTAACTACAATGAAATCTGCATATTTAACTGTTGATTATTGGGACACTAATGTACCTGTCACCCTGCAGGTGTTATCTAATTCATTTTTGTAATCTGTTGTACAAATATACGTCATTAAGGTAACTCTTAGAGTTTACATAATTTTTCCTCATTCTGGAGTAAGTCCTCAGCCGTATAGTTTTACTTTAAGGTCTAGTTCCTGTCCAAAGCATTCTTATTTTATAGATATCAAATACCATTATGATTGCATTACATACAGATTACATGCACACATGTATATTATTAATTCAGAGAGTTATGTTTATATTACTATTTACTTTACATCATTTACATTATCATTTACTTTGCTTTTATCCTTTTACCATTTGCACTCTTCTCATTGTAAGACCACTTGTTTCATTAGGTATCATGGCAACATTGACATTAAATGTGGCAACACCGCTATTATTTCCCACTATATATATGATACATTAATCAGTTCCAGTTCTGTAGTAACTGAGGTGTGAAGAATGGAACTTCCATCTGCCTTCACATCACTGTAGCTGCTGTCAATATATGGAATTTTTAAGAACCTACAGTTTCATTTCTACACCCTTCGCTCCATTCATTACACGGACGTATGTGGCAGGGTTACAAGTTACAATAACATGGCGCAGTGAGTATTTCCAGTGTCAGACTTCAGCTGACTCCACTTGAAATCCAAGAAGACGACCACCATTGCTGTGTTTACCTCTTGTCATGCATTTTGGATCTCTTACAGTGACTTAAGAACAGTGTTACTAGGGCATTACAGTGTCTCTAGTACTACAGTGTTTGCGAAGAGCAGTGTTAGTGTCAGTGTATTACAGTGCAGTGCTGTGTGGTATTAGGGCACTTCCTTGCCAGATTTTCGGTGGGATATTTGAATTCAGGTGCGATTTTCGCAACCCCATGACATACCCTTCCCCCTCTCATGCATCGATGGTGACTGAGGTGCAAGGCTAGCAGGCTCCCCCAAGCAGCCCAGCCCCCACCCCATCCACCCAGGGACCAAGACTGTCCTACCACCACCAGAGCAACACACATACACACACATACACTTTCTCACTCGCTGCCTGATTGCTTTATTTCACAAGCTCACTTTAACAAAGGTTTTTATTTTCAATCACTTCTGGTGCATTCCTTCACTTACATACAGAGAATTGTATACTTTTTTCTTAGCACTCTACACTTTATAAGTTCTCTTACGATGCCAGACTCAACATGGCTCAGCAAGAGGAACAGCTAATTGAGTTGATAGAATGACAGATGATCAGACACAAGATCAGACAGCGGATCCGATGTGAGACAATGGACCAATGCATCCCTACGCAGCTGGTGACACTACCAGCCCCACCCTCCTACATCCTCTGATTCCCAACATGGCAGGAGGCCAAGATAATGATATATTATATCTCATACATTTTCTCCAGGCTTCCAGCTTGCAAGAGCAAGAATAACAGAGACAAGAGGAGCAGACCTTCTGACAACGGATGGAGTAATCACGACAGGAAGCAACCAGCAATTTATGGATCTTTTCATGTTACTATCAGGACAGATTGCGGCATTGCAACCCCAGCAACCTGATACCACATCTGCACCCCCTGTCAGACCTGTTCCCCCACCCTCTAGCATTGCAGTGCATACACCGACAATTACTAGCAAGCCTACAGTCCACCCTCCAACCCTCATACAACAAAATGCAACACATCCAGCGTTTCGTCGATGGAGGTTCTGTTTCGAGGAATACGCAGTTGGACTTAATAGATTACATCAAGCCTCCAAGCTGATACACCAGCATCTCCCTGGACATCCAATGCCTGCTTACACCTACACTGGGCATCCCTCCCGACACACCACTCTCCCTTGCAGAGGTGTTGGATGCACTGCAGAAGCACTTTCACTGCCTCAGAAATGAAGCATTACAACGTAGGGAATTGTCCTGCAAACAGGCTGTGGGAGAATCATTTTCAGACTACAGTGCACGCCTTAAGGATCTCGCTGATGAAGTGGACTTATGCACTGGCAACCCAACTTCGTGCGCTAAACAGAAATTGCAGATGGTGATTCTGATGGGGGTGAGGGACAAAGAGTTTATAGAACACCTTTTCCCCCTCCAACCCTCATCCACCCTTGCAGAGTTTGTGACATGCTGCCGCTCCTACAAATCTGCATCTGCAACTGTACATTCTCCCCTAGTCAGGTCAGCACAGTATCTTCATACAAGAGGAACCAGCGCCTACAGAAGAGGACTTCTCATCAATCTCCTGACCAATGCTCTTATCAGTCTTCTAACAGTGACCCTTGTCAATACTGCTCTCGCAAGCACGACTCCGGACAATGCCTAGCTAGGAGCGCAACCTGCAATAACTGCACATGCACAGAAATCCTCTGCTAAGGAAGCTAAGTGTAATACCTGCCAGAGAAAGGGACACCTTGAGAAGATGTGCAGGTTTACCAAGACAATTCAGACTGTGGATGCAACCCTACTTTCAAGCCCGAGTGGCAATCGTCCCTCACCACCTATTAAGAAAAGCACCAGTTACTGTCTCGTGGGTGCCAACTCAGATTACTAGTCCCCCACACCAGTCACTGTCTCCCTGTCATTCGGTGATATCTCATCAAAGCTTCAGCTAATCCCTGATACAGGAGTAGTCATCACAGTGATTGTCACCACACACTTGGATGCACTCCACTTACCCAGGACAAGACTTTTACCTCCACCCAATATGGATGTTGCGACAGCAGATGGATCCCCCATGATACCAGCTTTGGGATGCTTCCAGGCTACACTTCGCCTTGGTAACTAGTCATGCTTAGCAACCATACATGTGCATGAGGTTATAGACACCTCCCTTCTCTACCGTGGACATTGCCGAGCCCTCTCCATAGTGTCACCAGACTTCCTAAAGCCCATTCTTAAGGTTTACACACGTCAACAGATGTGCCCAGTTTTCTGCCTCCGCTATGTCACACACAGCTGCCAAGGACTATTTTCTCCACCATTTCAGCAACATTCTCATGTTCAAGACTGATCTACAGACTCGACCACTGAAGAAAATGACAGGTCCCCCAATGAGGATCCACCTGAAACCTGGAGCTGTACTGTTCCCTGTACATATGCCCAGGCCCATTCTGTTTGTCCTCACGGATCAAGTGAAAGAACTTGACTCCTTAGTGAATCAAGGAATCATCACACCAGCAGGTGACGAACCTTCCGAATGGTGCCACGCTATGGTCCTGGTACCCAAGGACAAAGAAGTCTGCATCACTGTGGATCACACCCACCTAAATTCTCAAGTCACCCACCCTACCCACCCATGGCCTAACCCCCATGATGCCATCCACAACATCTCTCCTAACGCGAAGTACTTCACTACAGCAGACGCCCTGCACAGCTACTGGCAGATGAGGCTGGCAGAAGAGGACCGCCATCTGACAACGATTATAACACCGTAAGGGAGATTTCAGCACTGTCGTGCTCCAATGGGATTTTCAGCGACAGGTGATGCATACTGCCTCCGTGGTGATATGACCTTACAAGGGATCC
Organism: Macrobrachium nipponense; assembly: GCF_015104395.2. Lineage (NCBI taxonomy): Eukaryota > Metazoa > Arthropoda > Malacostraca > Decapoda > Palaemonidae > Macrobrachium > Macrobrachium nipponense. The sequence goes on along the minus strand of NC_087210.1, from coordinate 36,809,733 downwards.
CCAACTGTGTGAAAGTTGTAGATGACATCTTCTTGTCTAACAAGGATCTCCATTCCCATCTACCACATACACCAAATGCTGACCAGGTGCCGTCAAAATGGCATCACCCTCAACTAGGGCAAATTCACTGTAGCTGCCCCAAAAATAAATATCTGTGCTTACATCCTGGCATCTGATAGCATTGCAGAAACAATGTCAAGGTATCCGCTATGCGTGACTTCCCCAAACCGTCCAATGTCACAGACCTCAGGTTATTTATAGGTCTCGTCAATCAACTCGCCGACTACACTCCAGACATCGCAGCCACAGGGCAGCCCCTAAACCCACTTATGAGCCCCAAACGCTCATTCATTTTGACCCCTGATCATAAGCAAGCATTTTAAAAAGTCAAGACACCTCTGACTTTGCCACCTGCCCTTGCACTCTTCAACCCATCTTTGCCCATGGTCCTGCAAACATACGCCTCACGCTTGTGTGGCTTTGGATATGCTCTGCTTCAAGACAATGGCTGCAGTCAGATGCGTCTCATCCTACATCTTTTCTACACCCTTCATTCCATTCATTACATGGACGTACGTGGCAGGGTTACAAGCCACAATAACACTTATAAGCCCCAAAGTGAGTTACAACTAGGGTTGTGGAACGAAAAAAAGCGTGTTTTTTTCCGGGATTTTTTTTTTTTTTTGGGGGGGGGGGGGCAAAAAAACCTCCTGAAAAAAACAAGTCGAATTTAGTTTTTTTCAATTTTCTGCATTTTTTCACATTCTGTTGCTTCCTAAGCCACACACTATGTCTAACTGTGCTTATATTATCCAAAATATACACATACAATTATTCCCTGTAATTTATTATGCATCTGGGTATTATTGAAATCTTTTAAATTATTACATGTACTAGATCTTGTTTGGCTAGGGGAATAAGATACCATACTCTGTCCGTACATAGCGCATTCATTCATGCTAATGTTATTCTGACAAAGATACTCTAAGCTTGGGTACCAAACAATATATATATATATAATAATATATATATATTTATATATATCTATATATTATATATATATAATATATATATATATAATATATATATATATATATGATATATATATAATATCTACTATATATATATAGATTATTATATATATTATTATATATCATATAAGTCATATCACATTTCCGTGATTCATATACATATATCGAGCTACAATGTCCTTTAATATCTAATTCGCTCTACCTCGGAATTAATATATTTTCATATATGCTTAACCGAAGGGGAATTTTTTCTCGATAATAGATTTGCCTGGACCAGGGCGCGAACCTATGGATCCTTTCAAACCCAGGAACGTCAGTGAAGCTTTTCCTACTACACCACCGCGAGAGGTTAAAAAGTTCATGTCGCCTCTCACCCTCATATACCTTTCGCGCGCAGGTAATTAGTTGGTTTGGAGACAACATCAACCCACCTCGACTCCGGTAGTGTTTGTAGTGCTTTTGACAGCACGTAGCCAATCTACAAGTCATATCACATTTCCGTGATTCATATACATATATCGAGCTACAATGTCCTTTAATATCTAATTCGCTCTACCTCGGAATTAATATATTTTCATATATGCTTAACCGAAGGGGAATTTTTTCTCGATAATAGATTTGCCTGGACCAGGGCGCGAACCTATGGATCCTTTCAAACCCAGGAACGTCAGTGAAGCTTTTCCTACTACACCACCGCGAGAGGTTAAAAGTTCATGTCGCCTCTCACCCTCATATACCTTTCGCGCGCAGGTAATTAGTTGGTTTGGAGACAACATCAACCCACCTCGACTCCGGTAGTGTTTGTAGTGCTTTTGACAGCACGTAGCCAATCTATAAGTCATATCACATTTCCGTGATTCATATACATATATCGAGCTACAATGTCCTTTAATATCTAATTCGCTCTACCTCGGAATTAATATATTTTCATATATGCTTAACCGAAGGGGAATTTTTTCTCGATAATAGATTTGCCTGGACCAGGGCGCGAACCTATGGATCCTTTCAAACCCAGGAACGTCAGTGAAGCTTTTCCTACTACACCACCGCGAGAGGTTAAAAGTTCATGTCGCCTCTCACCCTCATATACCTTTCGCGCGCAGGTAGAGCGAATTAGATATTAAAGGACATTGTAGCTCGATATATGTATATGAATCACGGAAATGTGATATGACTTATAGATTGGCTACGTGCTGTCAAAAGCACTACAAACACTACCGGAGTCGAGGTGGGTTGATGTTGTCTCCAAACCAACTAATTACCTGCGCGCGAAAGGTATATGAGGGTGAGAGGCGACATGAACTTTTAAACCTCTCGCGGTGGTGTAGTAGGAAAAGCTTCACTGACGTTCCTGGGTTTGAAAGGATCCATAGGTTCGCGCCCTGGTCCAGGCAAATCTATTATCGAGAAAAAATTCCCCTTCGGTTAAGCATATATGAAAATATAATTAATTCCGAGGTAGAGCGAATTAGATATTAAACCCTTAAAACGCCGACTGGACGTATTTTACGTCGACATTTTTGTCTCTCGGGTGCCGACTGGGACGTATTTTACGTCGACATACAAAAGTTTTTTAAAAATCGCGGAAAAAGGAAAAATACTTTTAGGCCTACCAGCCGAAAACTCTTGAATCACGCGCCTTGGGTGGAATGCTGGGGTAGTTCACGGATCAAGGTGTTTGTTTTGTTTTACAATCGATTAGCGCATGGCCGCGCAAGCGCGAATTTCTTTCTTGCCGCACTAAAAGTATCTGTGACACATCTCTGAAATTATTTCGTCACTTTGACATAAAAATGTATAATTAGCAAAGTGCTACAACTTTACCAATCAGTACTGGGTGTAAATGGGCTGATATTGATTCTGAATATTAAACCGGAATTGAAAAGACATGTGCAGAGCAGAGTTAGTATCAACTTCTACTCTCTAGATGATTCAGTGGATTATGTCCCTGCCATCGCTGTTTCTAAAGCAGTCGTAAGTTCCTATTTTTGCCATAGACGAAACACTTTTCCGTTGTAACTCACTTTGGATGTAATTTATGTCCTACATATTGTGAACTGAATATCAAACGAAATTTGTGACTTAATATCCGTAGATAAATAAATATGTTTGTGTGTGTGTGTGTGTATTATATATATATATATATATATATATATATATAATATATATATATATATAAAGTTTTTTTTGCCACGAAGGAAAAAATGAAAAAGCGAGTTAGCCGAGTACTTTCGGTCCTATTCGGACCCTTTACTGAGGCATACTGATTTTACAAAGAACACCATGGTCAAAAGAAGGCTTAATATACAAACTGACACTACCAGATTAGCCATAAGGGCGATTTTCACTCTACAGAGAGGAGGAGGAGTCATAAGCTAGCCACACCTTGAAGGATACCCGCAGAAAACAAGTGATTCTCCCAGAAAAACAGTACATTTTGAAAACAACACGTGAGCATATACAATTTAATATCATGAATTTTTTTACACAAATTAATAACTATATACATGTGGGACTAATTTATTAGTTGTTCATTTATTTTGAGGTCCTTCATAAACATCTTACAAATATATGGGTCCAAATGGTTACATTCCCAGACTAAGATTTAGGTTGTTTTTATTAGTGATTTGTATAATTGCCGATTCCAGTAAATTTCTTGAAACATAATCATTAGATCTAGCAATTACCGAGGTATCACCCCAATTAATACAATGAGATTTTTCACTCAGATGGATAAACAGTGCATTTGAAGTCTGGGCTGTTCTAACTGAAAATTATATATATATAATATATATATATATATATATATATATATATATATATATATATATATAATATACATATATATATATATATAATATATATATATATTATTATATATATATATATATATATATATATATATATATATATATATATATATATATATTTATATTATTTATATATATCTACTGGTCAATTTTACCAGATACATATGTAATTGTAATAACCACAATGCCCTGTTAACCTCTCAAATGCTTTGCTCTTTCTCGGATACGCTTGTTCACTACAAAGCCTTGAGATCCAACTTCAAAGAATTATGAAGAAATCATAATGTATGGTAGCGGAAAATGAACTCGCGATACCATAATCACGACGAGGTCGCCTGTCACGGTTAGGTTGGCATGGTGACCTTGTTGTGATTATGTTTCCCTACTGGACATCATGATTTCTTCACATATCTTTGAAGTTGGATCTCAAGGCTTTGTAGTGACAAGCGTATCCTAAAAAAGAACAAAGAATCTGAGTAGTTAATAGTTAAAAGGTCATTGTGGCTATACATATATATTTATCTATACATAATATATATATATACTATATATATATATATATATATATATATATATACATACACATACTAATATATATATATATATATATATATATGTATATTATACACATATTATACATACATACATATCTATATGTATACATATACACATCCATACTTAAGAGCTATTTATAGAAAAGTCGCTAAGCTAACTCACTACATAAATGAAATCGGATAAAAACTGAGAGCCATTTCAAACTTTCCATACAAAAATGATCAGTAGTCATTATAAAAATGCTCACTGGGAATAGATGGCCGATAATTTGAATTCAGATCATTACTCCGCATCGCTCCGCTAACTCAATTGGCTTCCAATTCTCATTTAACAGTTTAATATAATCGGCAAAAAAGACGAAAAAGCGAAAATAAAATCACATAATGAAGCTGCCAGTTGAAACTACTGGCGTTACCCTCAGTGTCCATGGCATAAAGCAAAGATTACTAAGTGAAATAGCGAGAGGGATATCTAAATACGAAAAAACCATAATCAAACAAACAAACCATAAAATATCGGGAAACTAAAGGCATAAAGCAAGCAGTTTCTGAACAATTATAGAATTAAGACATGGTGAACTAGCTTCAGGTACGGAAATAAAAAAAAAAAAAAAGACGAAAGGAAAGAAAAGAAAAGATATGGAACAAACATTGACGAAGGTATAACGTAAGACTTTTCCTTTTCAGTGATCTAGAGTTACACACATTGTTTATTTCATTTTCCTGGTCCAAAAGGATCCATTTGCTTTAAAATCTTGTTCATAAACAGAACTCTGTTCTTGTGAGCTTTTCTTAATGAAAATCTAATACGTGGCTTCATTCGGTGTCTTTGAGATGGTCTCTAAATCCTCTGCCAGATATGGCATATAATTTCTCGATTATTTTTAAAGAAAAGGTAACTGAACTATGTCTTCAGTCAACATTCACTTCTTGAGGTCTCTATTTTTTTTTTTGATCCTCCTTTTTTTCACCCTTACAGGAGACCCTGTAACACCAATCATGTCACCTCTTCTCACAATTACTCTGGAGTAGTAGCGGATTTAAGAGGGGAGGGCATCTGTTCGCCTGGCCGCCCCCCCCCCCCCCCCCATGGATATGAAGAATAGAACATTGTTTTCTTTGAAAAGATATTTTTAAGTAGCAAAAATCTGTTGAGGTGACTATCATCATTTAAACAACAAGAAAAAAACAGAACAACAACAACTGTATGTGCGCATACATAAATATTGATATATGTGTGGTGCTGCATGCGTGTACAGGTTATATATATTAAATTATATATGATATGTATATATATATATATATATATATATATATATATATATATATATATATATATCATTATTATTATCTTTAGTGCCCTCCCCACCCAACACCATTAAATTTCTTGATCCGCAACTGCTCTGGAGACGTCAGTAATCCTTCGATTGCATAGTTCAGTGGTGTTTCATTCCCTCTATTGCCAAGTTTTGTATTCTCTTTGCTTCTGCCTTTCCTGATTCTTACGACTTTTCATTTTTCAAGAGGCTAGCTTGTGACCTCCTTACATTACTGATAAAGTTTAAAGTTGGCACTTGGGTGACAGTCTCATTTGTCCCTTGTATGGAAAGAAAATTCCGCTACTTAATTCACTTACAATCAAATATGCTTCACGAAGGATCTACTGAATTAAACAAATTAAATTCCAAATTCTTATCATACATGCTGAATGTCTATATACTAATGAAAAGTAGCATTTATCGCCCTGGCACATTTATGGACTTAATATAGAATCTTCATTTACAGCAACTTTTTCTTTCATCCATAACCAGTAACTCGCATCGGTAACTTTACTCTTAACATTCAAACGAGTTTTTCCTACTTTTGCTCTAATTCACAGCCAACAACCTGGGGAGCTACTCGTGTTCTCATTCATAAACAGAACCTACGTTTTAGGTAGTCCTCTTAAATTACAACAGAGGAAAAATAACAGATGTTACCCACTCCCTACTTACTCACACGCACATACACACACAATAAAAACTAAACAACAAACGGGATGCCATCACACACACACACACACACACACTGTGTGGAACCACCACCTCCTCCCACCCACCCCCCCCCCCCCCCCCCCCAATCCAAAGTACAGTGTCGGGTCCTGACCCCCCACTTAGCCCCTGTGTGAGAGTCTCTGTTTTCCCCCACAAGGAGCTAGAGAGTCACTCTCCATTTTCGTTTCAATGAACGAGGACGCATTTATTTGTTTACTTTGTCCCTTTAACCTGTCTCTTGCCAAAGGTGGGACAACACGTACATACACACAGACACACACGCACTTAAGCACGTCCGCACACACTAACGCTAATACTTACAGATACTCAAGATATATACACCCCCATTTAACGCTCTTTTAGCGCCCAGGGAATTTCTAAGTCACAACGCAATGTGGAGCAAAGCAGCCTGTGGGTACGGGATTGCCGTACTTTTTTTTTTTCTTTTTTTCAATTTCAACTTTACCTGAATTTCATATACTTAATCACATACCAGTAATCATGCTAATTTTAACTAGCGCTTGTAGCATAATTATTTCAATCTCAACTTTTTCTCTTCTATTTTTAAAGTCATAAATTTGCTGATATATTGAGTCACAGTAAATTTGAAACTTGCAGTTCACAAAGATGTACATGTGGTTTCCATTTCATTTCTTGTCCCATACAATTCCACAACAGCTGAGATACCATATTAATCACTAAACTGGAAAGACATTCTGTTCCTTCTAAGTGCAACTGATCGTTCAGGCTATGCCCTAATGACACATTGGCGAATCAAGGCAAATCACTTGTCGTACCGGCTAGCTTTGCCGATCATCGCCATCAGTCAAGGTCCTTGAGCCGAAAAAAAAAAAAAAAAAAAAATAGTCAGCAGTTTGGTCACACTTTTGTGATTCAAGGTCGAGTATGTCATACCTGCCGAATTACGACGCCATTACGATGCAATTATGATCAAATGCACCAAGAGATGGCGGATATTTTAAATTGATGGCACATGTCGTAATTGCGAGTTATGATACCCGCAATCTAATTACAATCTAATTGCGTCATCTGGCCACCATTGCATCAGTGTTGTGGCATGTGCAATGACATGGGGACTGGAACACAAGTATATATTAAATACATTTGCTCGTTTCCATACATACAAAAAAAAAAAAAAAAAATTCAAAATTAATTAAATATTCTATTGGAAGGATTGAAAACGTGGAAGACTGCCAAAATTTCCCCACATTGATTTACTTCCAAAGGTTGATTTTGGATAGTCACACAAGACATGTTTGCATTCTGAGCATTCGGGAGGAGGGCCATGTGGACTGTTCGTTCATTAAGTGTCCACGTGGCAAACGAGTATGGCCTATTCAAAGACGAATCAAAATTACCCGTCTCTCTTTCTCTCCATTTTTAAAACACAGGATTTTGTCTGTTTCAATTTATTATTTATAAGTTCCTCATTTCATATATTTTGCCATTTATTTACAATGATTGTTGTCATATGTCTATGGTGTTCTGGGGTATAAGAGTAGCTTTTTGATAAATAGTCCCACGGGGTGGTAACTTTACTGTTGAAGTTAGAGCAGAGTCCACCTAGCTTTGCAGCTAAGCCCCTCCCACTGCACGCCAGTGATTGGCTAGTTCTCGAAGGGGGAATTACGTCACACTAGTCAACATTCCAAATGATTACCAGTACGGAGTTTACTCCGTTCGGTAATGTTGAGTTTCGTGCATGAATGATGGCACCACAGATTTGAGTTCCCGGAGTTGTGAGGTATGCAACTGACATCTCCGATAAAAGATATATAAAGTTATATATCATTTTGAAGATCTTTGTTCATTTTGTGTGCATTTTTTTTATCATGCGCAGCCTAAATACACACGCTTTTTTTTTTTCCTGGATAAGCGACCCGACATAGACCACATTAATTGAAATGAAGCATAGATTTATGTAGCTAGTTCGGATATTAGGGCATTAATTCATCATAATCCTACATGTCAAATGTTAATATCATTGAGACATTAGGTCTACACGTCAATTTCTTATATTTTGAGGCAATAGCAGGGCATAGGCTTACAATCTAATTTTTTATATTTTGAGGCAATGGCAAGACATAGACCTACAATCAATTTCTTATATTTTGAAGCAATGACAGGGCATAGGCCTACAATCAAATTCTTATATTTTGAGGCAATGACAGGGCATAGGCCTATACATCATATTCTTATATTTTCAGGCAATGGCAGGACATAGGCCTATTCGTCAATTTCTTATATGATAGGTCTACACGTCAATTTCTTATATTATGAGGCAATGGCAGGGCATAGGCCTACAATCTAATTCTTTATATGTTAATGCAATGTCAGGGCATAGGCCTACATGTCAACTTCTTTTATATTGAAGCAATGTCAAGGCACAGGCCTACACATGAAATTCTCATATGTTGAGAAAGTGACAGGGTATGGGCCTAAACGTCAATTTCTTATTACAAAATAGTTTTCTACCCGTATCTGTTGGAAATAGAGTAGCTTTCAATTAATATAGTAGTTTTAACTCCACGATATATAATGTACATGCATAAAGTGAAATGTACACGTATAACCAAAAGTACATACACACATACATGCGTGGATGGCCATAGTAACTGTAACGCCACTTATACCACAGAGAATAAAAGTAAATCTGGTGGGTACAGCCGATAGCACACACAGATCAATCTTATAGAACTGTCTCAGCCTAACACACAACTATCAAACTATTCTCAATGGACCATATTGAAAATATATCTTTAAAGGAATAACAAATTATATTTCTGCGATGTGTACATATAAGGCTGCTGCAGCATTTCTATGAAAATAAAAGCTATGGTAGGAAGGCATCATACGATACTTAACGATAGTCAGTCTCTCTCTCTCTCTCTCTCTCTCTCTCTCTCTCTCTCTCTCTCTCTCTCTCTCTCTCTCTCTCTCTCTCTGTTGTTAGAATATTCTAGCGTAGACTATCTTCATAAAAAACTCAATTATTACTTTTGATAAAAGCAATTTACTAAATTTCAGGTAACAATAGTGGGCAGATAATTCTTTATACCAATATTTTATGGATAGGTCTATGTTTATTCTGCAATGTTATTAAACCATAACAGCAGTAATAAAAACAAGAATAACCCCAACAAGAACAACAATAAAACGGCTATAATCTAAACGTCAAAAGCTGCGTAAATCGACATAAAGACTTAGGATCTTATAGGTCTACGTCATTTCTTATGATAGTATCATTTCGAAAGGAGATATATCCTTAAGGAAATTCACAGCAATTAATTTTCAATATGACGTGTACAACCTATCATACTGTAACTTAAAAAAAAATAAAATAAAATACAAAGGTATATTCTGGTTTTGTAAAGTGCAGTTATTGCTTGTCATCCCTCCGAATGTGTAATCCAGGAGTTCCCAAATCAATGGTTGGGACCCAAAGTGTGGTCGGAATGTCCATTGTTTGGGGTCATAAACAGGTCATGGGGTCCTTGAGGTACCCCAGGGAATGGGTGAACAAAACATCCAAGCAGGGGATACAAGGTTCAATGCATTCTCATAAATGCAATCTCATCAATGGTATTCATTAAAAATAAATACCAACTTGGAAAACTGAATGATGTGTTACCCAAGAACATACGCTCCCCGATACAGAAAATTGATCAAGTAGTGACCAGTCCTAAAAGTAGACTACTCATGATATCAGACATCCAGGAGGTACAATATGAGACTAGTAATTGCCTAATTTGATGAGTAGCATGTTACGAACTCACGAAGTGTTAAAATAGTATCAACATTTTGCAATGGACAAATCTGAGAATTTCATTTATGATTAGCTATCTTTTTAACAGAGAAAATGTAAGTTTTCTGTTTCTCTCTTACTTCAATATCACCATATAGCCAAAATTCTCAGTACTGCTGTAAAAGTAGAAATAAGCATAACTACTTGGGATTATATATATATATATATATATATATATATATATATATATATATATATATATATATATTTAACTTAGGGTCGCAGTGAACAGTTGAAAAGTGCTGGATGGGGTCGTGCAAAGAAAACCGTGGGAACCACTATGTAAACGATTCCAATCAAATCGATTTTAAGATTATGAAAATGTAGTAAAAATTTCTGAAATCAATATGAAATACAAGTCTGCACAGCTCTGAGAAAGTGTTTGTGTTTAAATGTAGAATGGTGAACAAGCTTGACAATGCCCTGTGTCACATTCGTATTCAGGTGAACCTCATTTACGAAACACAACATTGCAGCAACGCACAACACTTCTGACTTCATTCATATTTTTCTGTTTTTTACCATTTTCAGGGAGACGTGTATTTCAGGGAATGAAATAGTTTCATTTTGATAAAAAGTACAACGTACGGTAAAACCACCATTGCAAAATAAATGAAGATGAATAGACCCACAGATTAACCAACTTTTCGAAACTATTTTCAGCCAATCAGCTTCAAGGGATGGTCGTGACGTAATCAGTAAGCGGGGCTTAGCTATAAAGCTAGCTGGTCTTTGCTATAGTTGTATATTTACATTCAGTGATTCGAACTATCTATTAGCTCTAATTGGAAAAGGAGGTGAATGATTGTTTATAGATATATCCCTTAGATCAAATAGATTTTTTGTTGAAGAATTACTAGTTTTGATTATTAATGCCACTTTCATTTTTAAGAATTCCTTAAGGAGGGTCAGTGGTGAGACTGGTGAGCTCTTTATCTTTTTCGGAGTTTGGTTTGGTTGAATTAGGGGGGGTCTTATCTAGTTGCCTCTTCCATTTGTGTTAACTGTTTTATCACATTCGTGCGATTTTAATTCTTCCTCGACTCCTTCCATGTCCTTATTCGTTTCTATTTCTGAAAAAGAGGCAAATTGATTGTCCACTCTGATAATGTCATTGATGTCTGAAATTTCCTTAGAAGAGTTCTTTTCTTGTATTTTTTGTGGTGGTATTTCTTTATTTCTGTCATCATTCATTTTAGTTCTGGTACTGCAAGATTTTGAAGTATCTGCATACCTAAATTTCTTAGCTGGGTCATTCAACACTCTCACTTTCAGTTCTAACTTTGCTTCCTGATCGACACCTAAATTTCTTAGCTGGGTCATTCAACACTCTCACTTTCAGTTCCAACTTTGCTTCTTGGAGTGATTCAAGATTAGGCATTTTGGTTGGCCACAGTCCCTGCCTGTTTTATGGTCCTGCGACCTGCAAAAGGCACATCTTGGACAATTTCTACATTTAATGGCTGTATGATCATATTTGCATCAGTTCTTGAAACGCATGAATTTGGGAACATAAGGTCTTGGTTCCCTATTTAATCCCAGTATTTTAATTTTCAAGGCAAGTTTGGGCCATTAAACTTACCTTTGCTATTCTGATTGCTTTACTATTGTCTTTCCTGCGTGGGACCTTATGTATTTCGCAGTCTTCAACGTCCTTTTATCTCATCTTAAATGAATTTCATAACATTAATGTGTCTATAACTTCATCGTCACGACGTGGCACTACTACATTGCCTTGGTATCATATCTTGTAACATTTATATTTTTCTTAACTAAACTTTTAACGCTCTGATAATTTTCTGATTGGATTCTGTTTGTTGTTACAACCAACTATTCGCTTTTTTAAAATTTTTCTTATGCTTAACTCTTGTGATGGGAATCGATTCAATTAGTAATTTTCTAATTTTAATAATGATATGTCTTGGTATGCTTCCGAATTCATTGACCAGTTTGACTCTCTAGAGAACATCAAAGTGAGTCAAGGTTGGGTCATGACGAAAGCTAGTTCTTTTGGGGTTACTATATGGTATTAGGATTTTAATACCACATTGCTTTTCATGTAATGAGTTATCCTGTGAACAGTCTACTAATACCATTCCAGAAGTCGTGGGGATTATTTGCTTATTTCACTACGGAGGTCCAACGGGGGGAGGAGCATTACCATTACCTACAGTGGTAACTGCCCTGTGATCCTCACCTGGATATACACCATACTTACGGGGCCTTAAGGGTCGTCAGTCCGTCGAGATCGGACCCAGCACTGAGGCATGGCTTTACATAAAAATTTTCCTTCGCTCGACCACGCCATGCCGTCCGTCTCCACCCTTTATCAAATTAAAAGAGCAGTGAATTCAGTAATCCAATACCATGACAAGGTCGTCAACGAAAGGGGAAGAGAGAAGGAGAAAATTTATAAGGGGAACAGTAAATGAGTTATAGGTCCAAATGTTCAGCTGAATTCACAGCAGAGAGAGTAGGCATAAAAGAGCATACTCTCCCTGCAGTGGATCCCTAAGCCGCCCCCCCAACCTCGTCAAGGGGTTGGGATCAAGGGGGGGCTGAAGCATAAAAATCGTATGGTATCAATCTGGGTGTGGGAATTTATTGAGGTAAATAGCGGATTGTTAGTTATCCTAAAGACATGAAATAACACCCTCCAAAAACCACCCGAACATCAAACACCAAACACGTTTTTTTCCAGAGGTGCCCCAATGCCGCAACGGCTGTCAAATACAAGAAGAGCAATTTATCTCGCTGATTAATGTCCTGAGCAGCAACGCATCATGCATTCAGTTACTTTACATTCTACTCACGGCATGAGAGATCTTTGCGCTCTTAATCATCCTTTAAATTTGGAACACTTGTAATTTATATTGGTCTCATGCTCATTGTTCATTACCGAGAATACCAAGGCATTTAAAAACTCACCAAACATGTGTCAAGTTACGAATAATAATGAACTCACTTCGCCGTACCTTTACACTTATAATTGAAATATGTGATTAAAACTTTTGAAATGATCTGAACTTCAACATCGTTCAACTTGCATTCTCGTATGGATTCCTTTAATATTCTTCTTTATAAAAACACACTAATACCAAAACACAACTTTCTATAGTTTACAAGTCTTCTAACACTGTGCAGTAGCTCTATCCTTCTCTATGTCTCTCTCGCTCTCGTTAATATTGTAATTCCAGAACTTGTAAATTAAGTCTCTCTCTCTCTCTCTCTCTCTCTCTCTCTCTCTCTCTCTCTCTCTCTCTCTCTCTCTCTATCTGTGTGTGTGTGTGTATGTTTGTGTGCATTTATATTTCCTTTTACTTTTTGGGAAAACATTATATACCGCTTTTTCGCAAAATGCAAAAAAAAAAAAAAAAAAAAAAATCTTAAAACAATTAAAATACAATCACATTAAATCCCAAGCTTCACAGGGCTCTTGCTACCTTCGTCATAGGAAATGTAAGACACTTTTCCACTAGCTGACCAACTCGGCTCTTCCTGGGAAAACTCTGAAGAACTCAAAAAATTTTCCTACATCTCCTTTGAATGTCTTACTATGTAAAGAATGTGTATTGTCATTGAAAATGCTTTTCTGCCCTATTACTGATAATTCCGAGTTAAATTCATTAAAGGCTCTCTGCTCGGGGAAAAGGTGAAAGTGTTATACAGACTTACACAACAAACAAGAATTCACGTATACCTAAAGTCTAATGTGTAAAGAAATTATTCACTCTAGGAAATTAATAACGGATGAATCTCTGCAGAGACTATATAGGGGACCCTTTGACAAATATACGTATACCCTCCATGAACAAAAGAATGCTACGTCAGTGACCGTATCAAGTCATATTTAAATGCGAAAATCACACAGACTGCTCTAACGTCAGCGAAAACCTGTAGTACTAATGTTAGTTTTCCTCCTTAACCCCCCCCCCCCCTCTCTCTCTCTCTCTCTCTCTCTCTCTCTCTCTCTCTCTCTCTCTCCACACAAACACACACACACACACACTTTCAGTCAGATCAGAATTTAACAGGATAATTTCAGAAAAAAAAAAAAAAAATTCAACCATAACTAATGGCAGGTCTGCAGGGACGAAGTGTGGTTCAGGCATACGCTCACATCTTCAGTTAACCAAGGACCGTTCAGTCGCCTAATTATCACCTCGTTTTCAAGACTGGTATTCAATCGTTATCAAATAAAACCTATGATAAGTTGTCAGCTTGACAAACAGCTTAAGAATTTCCATAAGTTATTAAGACACAATGTCCGTTGGCTATATAAAATATGAATTATTATCACGATTGTCATTTTAGACACCATAAAAAGAGCTGCAACTGATTTTAGTTTACTGTACATGTTGATGAACGCGTTTCAGTTTCCTATAGTGTTTCTAAGGGAAAGTGTAGGCCAAAGTCTTCATCGTCTAACATAGGAACTGTCTATATATGGTGATATTTTAGTGGGTTAAATACTTACATACGATGATGGTAATACCTCAGGGTTTTGAAGAATTTGTATGTTATTGGCAAGATATTGGCTTAGGATGAACACAGAGAAATGTGGCATTTTCGTCGCGGGTAATTTGTTTAATGAGGGGGTAGTTTTTTTTACAGAAGCATTTAGTTTGCAAATACGCATGCAGGGATGGTGATGGATTTGTTTCATTGCAAGGTATAATTAAGATACGTTTGGGTTAAAATGAACACTGAAAAAAAAGAGTGGTGATTTTGTTAAGAGTAATTACCTAATGAGGGGTTTATGTCTGTCAGAGAATCATTTGGACTGTTACTTTTTTCTGTGGTAAGGATCGTAAACCTAATTCAAATGTTGATTTTATCGAAGTAATAAACAATCATATTAATAATTCTCATAAATTATGATAAAAATTTCATGTAAATTCTGATAAAAACTGATTATGGGGGATTTGGATTTATTGTGTAAGTTAATCATACGTCTGAAAAGGCCGGGAAAAAAAGGTGGAGTGTCAGGTGAAAAATGAGAATTAACTCATAAGCAATGCAGGAAATGGAACCATAAGAACGAAAATGTCATCTGTTTTGTTAGTGATTGTGTGTCTGTCACGAGATATTTGATTTCGAGCTACAAACCTTTATGGGGTGACATAGAGGTCATTCGCAAAATTTTAACTGGGTCTGTCGAGCGGTTCGGATTTCTATAGTAGCCAAACAACATATACACACATTCAATTTTATACAACGCACACACACGCGCACACACACACACACACACACACATATATATATATATATATATATATATATATATATATATATATACTTTACTAAACGCCTTTCTCTCCTTCGATAGGGGGTGCTAGAAGGTGATAGCTATCTCTCTTTATATAAATATGTGTATACAAATTATATATATATATATATATATATATATATATATATATATATATATATATATATATATATATACACATAATCATATATGGCATATTTCACTTGTTTCTCTCTCTAATCAGAAAGGTCCGCAACTGACAAATAAACAAGCATTAGCCTTAAGCGATTCTGAATAGATTAATTATGTATGTAACAGAATACATACATAATGAAGACTTAAATACACCGTGTTATTTAGTTAATGAGAGAGAGAGAGAGAGAGAGAGAGAGAGAGAGAGAGAGAGAGAGAGAATCCATAGCTATTAAATAATCATAAAAATTATACTCAAGTCCATTATAGTACTATCTAGCGAGACCCTAGTCTCACTGATTCGGTGCCGCTGTATTTGAATATGTACCGTCACTTGTTTTCATGCTACTATGCATGCCAAGTGCACTGTGCACGTGCGTGTTATGTAATAATAATAATAAAAAAAATAGGCATCATGTAAACTGAAGAAAGTCTTCACAAGGGTATTTGATTAGTGAATAGTTCAGTCGCTGCCCATTTCTTTATTTACTATCTAGCTTAGGTAAAGTCTAAAAATATGTTTACATACCCATGCAATAACAATGATAATCTTATTATTATTATTATTATTATTATTATTATTATTATATTAATTATTATTTCCGACAAAATAAACTAAGGAATTAATGTTTTAAAATTCACCACTATTCAGTTTCCTAAAAATGACCAATGACGTCTCCATAATTATCGATAACAGTTCAGTCAAAACAATTATTAGCATATTCAGCGCTAACTCTACCAAATTCTCTTCAGCGCAAATATAATCTCTAAGAACAAATTTAATTGTTAAGTAAAACTTCAGTATAAACACACACACACACACACATACACACTCACTCCTTTCCGACTGACTATACAGTCGTAGCAACCAGAGTTCTCTGAGCCTTGAGGGCGTCTCGCTCCGGATGCCGCATTTCAACAGAACCAGATGAAGGAAGTCAAAACGGGCTGACTCACCATTCAAACCGCCTCTTCCTCCCCCACTCCCCCTCCCCCCTCCTACCCTCACCTACCATCTTCCTCCTCCCGTTCATCCTTTTCCACTTCTAGCGCTTCTCCCGTCCCCTTCCCTCCCCCAGACCTCCACCAGCTGTTCTCTACTGCAGAAGGAAGGACGCGAGGAGTCCGGGAATAACAAGGGTGGGGGCGATAAACAAAGGAAGTAAAGTGCCAGTGGCATGCAAATGGAATGTACAGAGGGTACATGGGGTATAGAATACCCGTTAAAAAAGTCAACGTGACTCAGGTCTGAATATAGAGCGACTCTGAAGCAATTACTATTGCAAAAGCCGCTGCAACTGTCACTACAATTACTACTACTACTACTACTACTGTCAACGTTACTGCCTTTCACT
This sequence comes from Macrobrachium nipponense, assembly GCF_015104395.2. Lineage (NCBI taxonomy): Eukaryota > Metazoa > Arthropoda > Malacostraca > Decapoda > Palaemonidae > Macrobrachium > Macrobrachium nipponense. The sequence goes on along the minus strand of NC_087210.1, from coordinate 36,792,684 downwards.
AAATCCAATGCAAGTAACTGACTCCAAACTTAGTTATAACATGCATAACAACAACTAATACAGACCAATTATGACATTCAAACCAGTTGATACCGTTATTTTCAAGAATGCATCCTGTCTAGTTCACCAAATACATAAATTAGTGAATTATATGTTAAATGAATCACCTTTCATAACTCTCTCTCTCTCTCTCTCTCTGATGGATGGATGTATGTATGTATGTATGTATGCATATATATATATATATATATATATATATATATATATATATATATTTAATATATAATATATGTATATATAAATAACACTGAAGTAGCCCTAAGATCTTTCGACTCAACGTCCTTTACTTAGCAGTCTGCTAAGTAAAGGACGTTGGGTCGAAAGATCTTGCACCTACGCCAGTGTTTCACTTTCCTCCGTGGCTTATACCTTTCTTTATGCATTTATCACGTTCCAAACTTTCGTGATTCAGTTATATATATATATATATATATATATATATATATATATATATATATATATATATTCATATATATACACACAGTTCGTCTCGCAAATTTCTGATCTTTTCAAGAATAAAAAGGGTAGGATGAATCCCTCTGATTAAGCATAGTAATTTAAAAATAAATATGCAATGCAAAGAAAGGAGAAAAGCAAGGAGGCGGCACAAATCAATTTCCAAATCTTAATCATCGGTGTTTAAACCTGAAAAGATCATCTTTATCATTTCATAGCGAATCTACGTTTGCCACTTCATCATTAACTCTAGAGATAAATGTCAACTGAAAAGGTATGATTATGAAATGCCAAAATTAGTTTGAAGCAGTTTATCTGTACAAAGTAATAGATAAGTCATACAGTATTATATTAGCCAATAGGAATATTATCTTAGTAGGCAAGCCAAAAAATGCCTGCATGAGACCTGCAAGGCTATGCTGCAAAAACTGCAATTGTTACACATGAAACGACGAATGATTTTGAAATGCCGAGATTCAAGCCATGAGAGGGCTGCCGGGAAGATCATGTCACTAACGGCGAGTTGCTGGAAGATTGTGGCTGGAAAACAGGGAAGATCATGTCACTAACGGCGAGTTGCTGGAAGATTGTGGCTGGAAAACAGACAGATCATAAAGATTCAGATGTTAGGGAGAAAGGGAGAGGTGTACTTAGTCAGAAAAGTAATAGATACGGAAGCACGGGGAAAAATGAACAGAAGGAAAGCGCAGGAAACCATGGAAAAAGGACATAAGTTTTAGAGCTTGACCGGATGGGATTTCAGGCTTTCTTTAAGTGAGTACGGCATAGGAAAGTCCAACTTGGTAAAGGGAAAATATGACGAACAGACAATGATGACGATGGTGATTAAACTTTGTAAAAACTATATGAACCAATGTAAAAGGGATGAAATCTTATCTAAAAGAAACTTCTGCAGTTCTAAGCAATAAGCACTGGCCTATACATACAAAGAGACCTTCAGCCTTAGAAACTAAAAGAAACCATTTATTATAGATACATATTAATTTTCTTTAGTAATGTATAAACATTCGACAACTAACCTCTACTACAACTAATCACTTTTGTCCATTCAAGATTATACGTATAAAAAAAGAAGTATATACCTATAATCTTTCCAAAATTATAGTTCATGGTATCAAACCCAAACAATTGGTCATTCTTCCACTATATGGCATCGATCTTTGTAAAAACGAATGACCTGACGAGTTTGATCACAACGTGGATGTCTCATCTACCTAAAAAGGAAAATTATACTGTTAGTTTAATTTCAGTGAAATGAAACAAATAACAGATGAAATAACTTACCGCTTTCCTGCTACTTGTAGGTGTTAATCTAACCTGAAGGTGTGAAGCTAAGTTTAACACTAGTTATTCCAAACTGATTTGATACGTGCCAAATAGATGATGGGAAGAGGGTAGTCAAGAGTGAATTTAATTACGCAATAAAAAGTCCATTGAGAGAGGTCGGACCCCTCGCCTACGGTATAATAACAACAATAAGAAAAAATACAACCCATAAACACAAGAGAGTTAACCTTCCTGTTCATCCAAAGGAAACACGCTTACATGCAAGACGGGGAAGAAGCGTCATGCGTTGTCAAGGCAACAAGCGTTGGAAAGACCTTCCCTTCCACATCCATCCACTTCCAAAGGCAGTTTGTTGTCAATGTTACCAAGATCATCTTTGAATGCATCAACTGACTACTCATGAGGAAAAATGGGTCATTTCAACAGAACATATTGAGGAGACTTCATGGTATTACCATGTTACCGGATTATTTTTAAGTCTACCAAAGAAAAGGACCAAAGCCTCAGTCGCGTCATAAATGAACGACTGACGGCAAAAACCTCAGAAACAACGCTAATATTACATGAAGAATAAGTCAATAATTATTAGGTATATACGCATGAGCGATGCCATAATAAGTTAAATGAAAAATAAGTGTGCGTGAGTACAAGCCACCATCGTGTAAGTTAATATTAATGCAACTGACAACACGTATTTTTAACTTTCCTATGATATAATCTGTTGAGCACATACTTTGTATATTATTGTATTCTCGCTCTCTCTCTCTCTCGTCACACAACACTTCTCTCTCTCTCTCTACACACACACTATATATATATATATGTATATATATATATATATATATATATATATATATATATATACATATACACACACACACACACACACACACATATATATATATATATATATATACTATATATGTATATATATATTATATATATATATATATATATATATAAACACACACACACATATCATATATAGATATTATATATATATCATATATATATATAACATTATCACTTACACAATTGTTTCGTGAGTTGATACAATTACTAACAGGACCTCATTGAGGTCATATTAGTAATAAATACATATATATGTGTATATATATATATATATACTATATATATATATATACTCTATATATATACATACATACACACACAAACGTGTGTATTTACATACATATTCCCTCATATCTTGATTAAGTTTTACTTAGGTGAACGAACGTCATGGCCGTTCTTAAAAAAAAAACTACAACAAAGGAGTTGCTTTTAGGATTTGAAAACTATAATGCGCGCTGGTAAGACTCAATAAACTTGCGAAACTACTCTCCATTCTGTCAAAAACACCTGGTATTAATCAGTGGATCCTTTGGATTGATAATTTTGATCAATACCTAGCCGTCATTGTCCAGGTGAAAAGTAGCTGTAACTATCCCTGAATTCTTAAAGCAAAGTCAAATACTAGGTATGCTCTTGGCATTCTTGGACTTCATCTCTATGTGCACAGAGTCATCAATAGTGGATTACCCATGGCAAATAGACGTATCTATCTTGCACAGTTCAAAATTTATGGCCCGAGTCAAATTCCCGTCTAACTTTCCATATGAAAGTAGCGTTACTGCCGTTTTCATAATTGTAAAGACAGTAAGCTACGTGTCTTTAGGAGATATAAGTTGTACTGAAAAATGCATACAATGAAAGCAACGTAAATATGTTGTCGAACCCTACGAACGACCTTTGTCCCAGCGGTACTAGAATATGCATTGAAAGCAAACCCAATTAAAAAAAAGAAAAAGAAAAAAAGAGTGAGAGGGAAAAACGATAAGGATTCTGTGATCTTTTTTTACGGTAGCATCGGCAATTTGACGAAAGACCGCTTTTCTCTTTCTCTCTCTTTAAATAAGAAACCATTTAATAAAACAAGGAACAAATCTATGTTTGCAATAGAATATATCAGTAATGATGACAAATTTCTCTCTCTCTCTCTCTCTCTGAGAGTCTAAATTTAGCATTCACCAATTAACTGTCGTATCACCCCATCACCTCCTTCCTTCCTTCCTTCCTTCCTTCATCGCCACGACCCTCTCATCGTCATTCTCTCCCCATCAGGAACTCTCACCATCAAATACAAACAACAGCCACTTCTCTGATCAAACACAGAGCATCTGTCCAGGATCTCTATCCTTGTGTGCCATCCTTTCTATCCCTTCCGTCAAACCGTTTCCTCTCTTCGGCTTCAGTGCCCAGTTCTCTCTCTCTTCGCGATGTCATTACCAGATTCTCTTCACCCGACTCTGTCCTTACATATCCATCTTATCACCTCTCTCTCTCTCTCTCTTTAACATTTGCGTCAGAAAGAGAAACGGAAAGGTCTGATATTCTTAGTCAGGACGATAAATATTTTACCAACGCCTATATCATTGAGTAAACTACCTTTTTGGTGGAGGATAAATGTCTACATACAGTTTTCCAAGAATTATACTCATTTTCTTACATTTAAAAGTATTCAAATCTAAAGTATGTCAAATTCAGCTACTGGTCTGAGGAAACTCTTACGTGGTGCGAAGGATCCAAAACCAACAGCTCTCTCTCTCTCTCTCTCTCTCTCTCTCTCTCTCTCTCTCTCTCTCTCTCATTATTCTATACGATAGGGTCAGTCTCTCATACCTCGTCTTGATCAGCGTCATCATGACTTATTAATTTTTACAGCTAAAGCTAAAATACAGAAACAGTCTAAAATCGGCTTCAAACCGCTTTCGAAAGAGATGCCATTTATAGACCTACTGGATTTGATTTACTAGAAGCTTCCTCTGAAAACAATATGTAAATGTACCATACCAAATGGGCGTGGTTTTTATAGGTGTTTTAAAAACTGCGAACAATTAAGGGGGAAAATATGCCATTCACTGTTCCTGGCTAATTGCGTGAACGACATAATAGCCTACCCAGATTCAATTTACGACTGCGCCATCACTACCCATAAAACGAAAAGCTATTCATTTCCTAAACAATAAATAAAATGACCAAAATCATTGATAATAAGACCCTCACAGCAGGCCACGGTAATTCTCCCCAAAAAGAGTTTTTTTACCTATCAATCATAATGGCACGTGATGGAAACTCACTCACTCTCTCTCTCTCTCTCTCTCTCTCTCTCTCTCTAACATGAGAGAGAATGGAAGAATGCAAAGCAGTCGACATAAGGAGAAAAAAACTAAATTCTTACAATTCTCATAAAAATAACAATAACGTTTGTCCATATTATTGGTTGTAGCAGAAGTACAAAATGATACATCAAACTCTTCACTTAAAAATCAAGTAGATTTCTAGCAAGCGATGTGCTAACTATGAAAGAACAGAGAGGATTTTGATTTATGAAGATCAGGTTATAAAAGCCAAGCACTAGGGCATTTCAGCTATTCAGTGCTGGAGGCAGTGAGTGGAAAGAGGGAGTTGGGCACCGCTAACATCCTTCAGTAATGCTTACTGGGTACTGGTGTGAGGTGCACTCACCTCCTACTGACTCCTACGGGAGAAACACCCAGGAGACGGAAGCAATCCAAAGGAGCAGGAAAATGCACAATAATAGGTAGACGCAAGTGTTAATCTCTCTCTCTCTCTCTCTCTCTCTCTCTCTCTCTCTCTCTCTCTCTCTCGGCAATATAAATGGTGAAATTTAATTTATTAGACCATAAGCCTTATTGAAATATACATGAATGTACGATGATGCGTGCTATTGTTCATACACAGGAGTTAGAATACACGAACGGAATACATGCATGAATGAATGTACACACACACACTATTAAGTGCTTGTATAGGTCCAGATAAAAATGATGAAAATGAAAACTTAAAATACAGTAACATTATCCCTGTAGGCTTCCTTCTTCTTGAAGTCATAATTTCAAAATACGTATCAGAATGATCAATTATTGCTTGTATTTTCCTTTTAATTCTTTATGCATATTTAATCATAATTCATTTTCGTTTTGCATTGGCGTCGTAAATATTTTGTTAAATGTAAAATGATAGCACTGCATGAATTAGTTGACATAAAAAATAAAGAAATAAAACCTTAATTGACTTCTCCCCAAAGAAGGAAATTAGTTCATAAATACCGGAACCGCATGATGGCAGTTAATGAAGATTTCATAGGATTAAACGTGTTCCCTTTTCCAGCAATAATTTCCGTCATTATTCCTTCCTTTCTCGTAGTTTTTGCCTACTTTCATTGTGTTTCGGTTTCATATACTGCCACAATCTTATTTAACTGCCTGGCTGTCTTTTTCAAAGTTTTATCCCTGTCATTCGTCATCAATATTTATTCATTTCATTTATCAATTTCACTAAGTATTCCTTTACTCCTCTGTTTGTTGTTAGCCTCTAGAATTTTACTCCATATTTTCTCATTGTGTTTTCTTGTTCCTGAAAGTCCTTCTGGTGCAAAAATGCCTCTCTTCAATTATCATTTAATTCCTCTTCCACATCACTTTTCTTGTGCTATGTTCTTCTCTTTCCCCATGCTACAGTTGCTCACTCATTTCCCCCTCACGCTACTTCTCTTTATCATTGCTACGTCGAACTTGGTTCACGCCATCGTCAAAATGCTGTTCTTATTCCATTAGCTGCCTCTGTTCCAGCTCCGGCCTCTTCCACTATTCTCCTCCTCCTGTGGTGAGTCGGCCCACCTTCAAGGAGGTCATCTTTCTTTGTCTGCGCGTCATATGACGACTCTGGTAATGTCACCATTATCTGTCGGAACGTCCTCATCGATTATACCTCTGTTTTTCCTAAATTCTAAAATGGGCTCCTCGTTTTTCGAATGCGATGTCAATTATGCTGTGTAGGTCAAGCCATACGAAGAAATATAATGTAGACATAAAACATGCTAACACCCCCCCCCACTCAAACATTACATACATACATATATATATTATATATATAGTATATATATAATATATATATATATATATAGATATATATAAATGAATATTTATCACATCACCGTGATTCATATAAATCATTCGAGCTACAAATGTCCTTTAATATCTAATTCGCTCTACCTCGGAATTGATATATTTTCGTATATGTACCAAAGGGGAATTTTTAGTTGATAATAATTTCGTACCCCCATGGGATCGAACCACCGTCCAGTTGGACGGGGAACGAAATCAGGATCGGACAGTGACGCTACCGAAACGGCTATCAAGAGAGGCTAAAGGTTTATATATATAAATATACTGATGTAGAACTTCAAATATTCACAGATAAACTCAGAAAAAAACACGAGTTTATGCTCATGAAGTCTTGGATGTATGCATGAGTAACATTAGTATATGTGTATCACACAAAATATTGTCTATATATCAGGAATATTCTACAGAAAAAAGAATTCAATGGCAAAAAGTAAAAAGGACATTAATTCATAATAAACCTATTAAGTCCTAAGCCAGAAGGACAACAGAAAGTTATATTTTCTTTCCGGAGCGTTTCACCAAACTTAACACATTCTAATCCTCCTAACATGTCCACTCTCTCGTCCACCCCTATCCCAGGCCAAGGGCAGATTCATAACAAATATTCCCCGTATTCCAACCTACCCCACCGCCTTTCATAAATACCCCCCCCCCCCCCATACCAAACCTACACCATAACTCCTCCCCCCACCTTTGAATATAGACCATATCACGCAAACTCCCACACGCAATCACGCATCACGCATCTTCATCTACCGCTACCCTACCCCCTTGGCCCCTAAAACAATAATCACGCCAGTGGTTTGATCTTCCTGCGCTGTGCGTGCATGATATCTCGCGCACCCTCCTCCCCTTCCCCCTGCGTCCCCTGATGTCCCTCCCTCTAACTCACCATCAAAAAGAGGGTGTCGGTCTCTTCCGACCCCTCCCCCTCTTTATCGCTTATGCCTGCGTCTGTGGGCTTTGTTTATGTTTGAATACTACTACATGCGTACTTCCGTCCTTTCCCTGTCTCTCCATGGTTGTCGTCGGGTCGATAGGAGTATTGACGTCCTCCAAAATTTTCTATCTGTCTTTGGAACAGACTGATTCTAAACTACAAAATATCGTCCATAAGGGTGTACTAACAATGGTAAACAAATATCCGAGGTTATATGATATTTCTCAGGCGGGAACAAACAACAGAACTAACAAAGAAACCACAAGTTTTCATGAAGAAAATAAAAATGTCTTTTATGGATATACCATCGACTTCCTAAATTATATGAATTTAATATACACCAATCGTTGACCAAAATATAACTTTCCTCAGTTATTGCTAAGGTCATTTGCTTTTTTCCAATAATGCAATTAATGCGTATAGTTAAACATTGAAGTTAAGTTCCCATAAATGAAAATTAAATGTGTGCTCGTACACTATCGATTATAATTCATCAGGTATGTATTATGTATACTTGAATTCGCCATCAAGAAATTCACACTAAATGACCCGATAATACAGAAGTGACCAGTTTCTGTCACAATTCTCAAGATATTTTATCAATAAATAGGCACTGGGACGTATAGGTTTCCAAAACATGTAAGTTAAATAATAAAAGTACTTAAAGAACGGATGGAACAGTGAATAAAGTCTCCTGGTCACTTTTTGACAAGATAAATATGCAGTTGTAATAGCCACAATGCCCTCTTAACTCCTTGAATTCTTTGATCTTTTTTTGGATACGTTTGTCACTACAAAGCCTGAAGATCAAAGTTCAAAGAAATTTGAAGAAGAAATTGTGATGTCCGGTACCGGAAAACGAACCCAGGTTCCTTAATCACAAAGAGGTCATCACAATGTCGTCTCCAAATTTCTTTGAACTTGGAGCTTCAGGCTTTTTTGTAGTGACAAGCGTATCCAAAGAGGAGCAAGGAATTCAAGAAGTTAAGAGAGCATTGTGGCTATTAGTATTATATATATATATATATAATATATATATATATATATATAGTATATATATATATATATATATATATATATATATATATATATATATTAATATATATATATATATATATATATATATATATGATATATATATCATATATATATATATATATACTCTAATTATTATAATATATATTATCTCTCAACTAGAACACACCGATATCCTTTTTAACCAATTCCACCAACACCAAATGTGCCAATAGGAATACTATTGCTCCTTACAGTCCGTGCCACCATTCTCAAACGAATCTATTACCATCATGCATTTCGGTGATCGATCAACCGACCGTGACATGTGATGCTTTAACCGTCCGTTGCAAGGCAATTGAGAGACAATGGCAATTTTATATCGCAATCTCTCTCTCTCTTTCTCTCTCTCTCTCTCTCTCTCTCTCTCATGGATGCCCACGTCAATTCTCGGGCCATATACCAATGTTTTTATGTGAATATTTACACATCACCTACTGATAAAACACAAAGAATGTTCATCTTTATTAACCTGGTTTCTCTTAAAATTCCCTTCTCCCTCTCTCCCTCTCCTCTCTCTCTCTCTCTTCTCTCTTCCCCCCTTCTCTCGTCTCTCTCTCTCTCTCTCTCTCTCTCTCTCTCTCTCTCTCTCTCTCTCTCCTTTAAATAACTGGCTGAATGCCTTGAAGAACCATTTATCAAGCACTGCTTGTTTGGTAATAAAATGGAAACAATAACTTGAATTATATTTTGCTACGTAAAATGAACTGAGAGAGAGAGAGAGAGAGAGAAGAAGAGAGAGAGAGAGAGAGAGAGAGAGAGAGAGAGAGTATCCAATTTTCACCCTCTTAATAAGTTGCATTCAAATTAGAAGGATTGCAGTAACACCTCTTGTTATATACTAGCGTCTTAAGCGAACTTAAAATTATCCAGGTTAATGTAAAAAAATAACATTTTGTCTTCGAAAATAAATACACCTCTTGTTTCCTATAAGAAATTATTGCCTAGGCTTCGTAAGTCAATGCAACGGATTACATAAGTTACCAGTAGTTCTTATTTTTACTTAAGCTCCGGCCCATTTATAATATTTACTTTTTGAAATTCTGTAGAAAATCTAGGAAAGGTGTTTGGCTTTGAGTGATTAAGAGTTTTTCTTGCGATCTCGATACAAAAACATACCACTGCCCTACATATATAAATTATAACTCCTCGTGTAACCTAAGTGTGGCAGACTTAAGTTTTAAACATTAATCAATAGGCAAAGCATTGTCTATTTCTAAATCATGTCAGGCAAAGTGGTTTTGCTTGGTCCATTTATCAGTGTCTACAACATTTAATATTGCAGTCTATTCATCGAGACCGTCTGACTAAATTTTCAAACTGCGCAGTAAACAAGGTAGATGCTGGATTTATTAAGCTCACCTAACTATCTTGTTTTTGCTTTCATTGGCTGTTCTGGAGACCAAACTATTAAGTTCAGATTACCGGCTAAATATTTTATTGCCAGTTTCATGAGTAAACTGTAAAGATTACAAGGCTAAGTATTTGTGTTATACATCATGAGTCTTATTAATATTTACACTGGAAGCTAGTAGGACTATATTCAGTCTAGTAGTCCCCATTTCCTCTAACGGAACAGAGCCTAACACTTGGAGAAGCTGAGCCTAAAGATATTGAGAATTTGTTGACCACAATCTTGAGAGAATGTCCTTAAGGGTGTGGCTTATCTTTCATTTCAGACTCTCTCTTTAAGCTTGACACAATCAGCAAGCAGATGGACTGAGCTAGGGAGACTTAAAACTACGTTTGCCTTAACAGCTGAATTAGACCAAACTAGCCAGTAGTACTCTCTAACATATGACCCTGAACAAGACTTACTAGTGATTTTCACATGGTTTTGTGAAGCACAAGAGGTGAAAGGGCTCTGACCTCTAGCAATACTCCGCAGAATATCACAAACTATACTTCGAGTCGAGAAAAGCTAACGAAAACATTCAGTCAGAACCCAGAATGTTGGCAATTCCCAGGCAGTTAGGTAACTGCCCACTGACGCAGAACATAATAAAAGTGAATCTGATGTGTACGATAAAACAAACTTACCTCGCTAATAGAGTGCCTGACAAAAACGTACTAGAAAGAACCCAGCAGTTGTCAACATTAACAATGAGGCTGTTAAAATTTTAAGAACACAATATCTTGGAAACATGTTACGTAATTCTTAACACAAACTACGTTCTGTACCATTCATACAAAAATACCATCACTTTCATATATACACAAGGAAACAATTCCTGATGCAATATATAATCACATGAACAACCTCCATTATGAGGAAGCTTCATGGAGTACCTGGCTTAATGAGACGTGATTATAGAACTCTCCACCTGATTAGCTCAGTAAACCACATCAATTACTCCTTTTGCAATTACAATCAAAGGGTAAATGGGACTGCACGAATAACAGATTTTCTTTGGTGCTCATAGCACAAACAAAAGTTAGGTCTAAGTGCAATGACAAATCTGCTTTTTACACAATAGCTCATGAAAGGATTAAAAAAATAATAAGAGGCAGAAAAATAACTTCAAGTTCCCCAAATAAGATCACAAAGAGAAGTAGACTACATAAAATGATGCATTCAGATTTAAGGTTCATATGAGCGTCACGAACCAGTTTTGTCTTTTCAGTATGTGTGACGCAACACCTTTAAATCTTTTTACTTATATTGAAAAAGTATTTTTTGACTGGGATCAAATTAACTGAATATAATTTTCAGACATTAATAATAGTGCTAATATTATACTATGAAGAAATTCTATGACAAACGATCAGGGACGGAAAAAACTGGTCACTCCTACCAAAACACGATTGTGTTTTGTTCGTAAGAAGCTCTTCAAGAGTGCCTCCACCCTTTTGGGGGAAGGTGCCCCGTAAGTGGCAGATAAACCACTTTGTCAAAAACCAGTAAAACCATTTCCTGTTGTATGAACAATTTTTTTTTATTATATGTTTTTTTAGGATTTAGTAGTGTTCAAACATAAACCTAATATTTTAGGTTGTCACCATTAGTTCTTACTTCGTTTCTTACCTATTAATTTGGTGAATTCCGGACGTATTTATCTGCTCTCTGTTTGTTTAATGCAAAATGTTCTTTCTCAGTAATGCATATTTGCGTTCGTTTTAATTCCGATGAATATGTATATTGACTGACTTCCATGTAAAAGAATATTTAAGGGCCTAAGAGAAGATTACGAAAGACTGCCGTATTTCCTTACCAATACGCCCAGAACTTTCCTATGGAAACTGAGAAACTGAAAAGATCAACAATCAAAAGGGGCTTGTCATTGAGCTGCTATACAATGACATTTTTCAAGGTTTGTTTGTTTGTTTGGTGTTTATACGTTGCATGGAACCAGTGGTTCCATGCTTTACGTGACTTCCGAACCACGTCGAGAGTGAACTTCTATCACCAGAAATACACATCTCTCACTCCTCAATGGAATGGCCGAGAATCGAACCCGCGACTACCGAGGTGAGAAGGAAACACCATACCAACCACGCCACTAAGGCGCTACACACTTCTTTCAAGGGCTTCGGCTGATCGATCACCGAAATGCATGATGGTCATAGATTTGTTTGAAAATGGTGGAACGGATTCAACCGCATCCCCATTGGCACAGTTGGTGGAACTGGTTGAAAAGGAATCGGTGTAAGCTAGCTGTGAGAGAGAGAGAGAGAGAGAGAGAGAGAGAAGAGAGAGATATTTCTGTGAAAGATGTAAAGATTCTCCCTCAAGTGTTTTTTTTTTTTTTTAGTAGTTGAACTTACAAGTTTTGGAAACCTTTATGTCCCAGTTTTCGTAATGCACGGAACGCTACGACTTTTCAGACAGAAAAAAAACGCATATTCTCAAAATTACACGAAACTTGGTTTATACATACATACATACATACTACATACATACATATACATACACACACACACACACACACACACACACACACATATATATATATATATATATATATATATATATAATATATTTATTATTATTATATTAATTAATTAAAAATATCCAAACCCTTCTTTAAGCAAGAAGTATATATATTAAACCAGGCCCCAAAGTAAGTTTTTGAGAGGAGGATATATCATATTATATATATTATATAAAATATCCAAACCCTTCTTTAAGCAAGAAGTAATATTATGAAACCAGCCCCAGAAAGTAAGTTTTGAGAGAGGATATATAATATCTTGTATTATCATTATTATTATTTTTTTGTTGTTGATGAAGCTAGAGATTTCATCATTACATGGTTGTAAAAGTATATCCGAATGCACTCCTACATTTAACGAGTATAAATGTTTGCCTGTGTGGTTGCTATTGAATGGGTATAATCTAAAAACTAACATAAAAATCTTAGAATTTTATTTAGTGGAGGTTTATGATTGTTTTTTAATAAATTTCTTATTTATTGAAGTGCTTTCTATTTCAAAAAAAAAAAAAATTATAATTTAGTTATATCCTATAAGTCATCAATTAATATTTACTTTCATGTTGCTCATAGCTGTTTATATTGCTAACTAATATCGAAATAAACAATGTTAGTTTATCTTTAAGTTTTCCATTTAATATTAACTGTACTGGTACAAGCATCTCTCCTTGAGGCTACACAAGTGCTTTGCGGCTATGTATTCTATTAAATAAAACATAATCAGAGAGCGCAAGCAATCTTTCTTATTAAGACTATATGACACATTTATGACTTTTCCTTCGCCCGATTTCGCTTCATTCGGAAAAACCAACAAGAGGGGGGGGCAACTTGCGACGACCGAGGGCTTTTGCCGGCTTCTCTTCGAAGTACAACGGAATTCCCCTATAAGTCATCGAAATGATGTATTTTTTGTTTATATTCAAGTCAGTACTTTCATATCAAACTCATTTTTTTTTATTGTTAGTTTTATCATTATGTTTAAAACGCGCTGTTTTATCAAATTTTCTGATTACCAATGAGCTTGCAAGGCCCTCGAAAGCTTATTAAAAACATTTAATATCATTTGACTAAGAAATTCCTCTATGCATTTCGTCCTTTATTTCACTGCTGGAAATAATAATAATAATAATAATAATAATAATAAAATAATAATAATAATAATAATAATAATAATAATGTGTGGCGCCGTGGCAGAGTGGCTTAGGTGGTCAATGGACTGGTCAAGCAACATTGGGGCTCGTCAGTCGTTGGATGGGTGACTGCTCTCCTCGGCGTTGATTCCTTGGGAAAGGATCTTTACCATAATTTCCTCAGTCTACTCAGCTGTAAATGAGTACCTATCCCTGAAGGGGTAGGGTCCAGCTATGGGTTAAATAGCAAAACTCAGCAATGATGGAAAGAAATGAAGGAATAAACGACAACGACGTAAATGGGACCTCTGGCAACAGAGGAGCTTCATCCGGCCCCCAGGTTTTCAACCCAATTGAAAGGGAAGACGGTCAGGTACTGAGAGGTCGTCACCCAGCAACTGACCACCACAACGACAGTAACCAACAGCCTGAGACCGGAGCTACGGAAGCAAACCAGAGGAAGAAATGGACAAGAGAAGAAAATAAGGAAATATGGAGATGCTACATCAGATGCAAAGAGAACAAAGATCCCCTCCATGAAAGCCTACAACACCAAGAAATTAAGGGAGAAACACGTGAGGTCAATGAAATAATGGGCATAATACACACCACTAGTATCACAGAAACAAATAACTTGGCATATGCAGGAGTAAGATTAGTAGCAGAACTGATGGGGATACGAACACCACCAGCACAGCCAACCCAACAGAAACCAAAACAGCAACCTCCTTGGAAAAGGCGCTTGGAAAAGCAAATCATGGTGATGAGATCTGACTTGAGTAAACTGAAAGAGATGGCAGAAAAAAGGCTGAGAAGCAAGAAAACAAGGGAGGAACTCAACGAGAAATACAAAGTACAAGAGAGGGGACTAAACAACACAATATAAGATATAAAACAGAGGCTTAAGGCCAAAGCACATAAGATCCAATGGTATATGAACAGGAATAAGGGATGCCAACAGAGCAAACTATTCGGAACCAACCAGAAAAGACTCTACAGCCAACTAAGAGGGGAAGACAACCACCAAGAAACTCCTGAAGCCGAACCAAGTAAGAGACTCTGGGAAAACATATGGAACAATCCAGTATCACACAACAAACATGCTACATGGTTCCAGGAAGTCAAGGAAGAAGAAACAGGGAGAATAAAACAAAGATTTACAGAGATCACGTCAGACACAGTCAGACACCAATTAAAGAAAATGCCAAACTGGAAAGGCCCAGGTCACGATGAAGTCCATGGATACTGGCTCTAAAACATCAAGGTCCTACACCCACGAATAGCAGAACAACTCCAGCATTGTATCTCAAATCACCATGCACTCAAATGGATGACCACAGGAAGAACATCCTTAGTACAAAAAGACAAGAGTAAGGGAAATATAGCCAGTAACTACAGGCCTATCACCTGCCTACCAATAATGTGGAAGTTACTAACAGGTATCATCAGTGAAAGGCTATACAACTACCAAGAGGATACAAACACCATCCCCAACCAACAGAAAGGCTGCAGAAGGAAGTGTATGGGTGCAAAAGACCAGCTCCTGATAGACAAAATGGTAATGAAGAACAGTAGAAGGAAAACCAACCTAAGCATGGCATGGATAGACTATAAGAAAGCCTTCGACATGATACCACACACATGGCTAATAGAATACCTGAAAATATATGGGGCAGAGGAAAACACCATCAGCTTCCTCAGAAATACAATGCGCAACTGGAATACAATACTTACAAGCTCTGGAATAAGACTAGCAGAGGATAATATCAGGAGAGGGATCTTCCAGGGCGACTCACTGTCCCCACTACTCTTCGTAGTAGCCATGATTCCCATGACAAAAGTACTACAGAAGATGGATGCCAGGTATCAACTCAAGAAAAGAGGCAACAGAATTAACCATCTGATGTTCAGGGATGACATCAAGCTGTATGGTAAGAGCATCAAGGAAATAGATACCCTAATCCAGACTGTAAGGATTGTATCTGGGGACATCAGGATGGAGTTTGGAATACAAAAATGCGCCTTAGTCAACATACAAAAGGGCAAAGTAACAAGGACTGAAGGGATAAAGCTACCAGATGGGAGCAACATCAAACACATAGATGAGACTGGATACACATACCTGGGAATAATGGAAGGAAGGGATATAAAACACCAAGAGATGAAGGACACGATCAGGAAAGAATATATGCTGAGACTCAAGGTGATACTCAAGTCAAAACTCAACGCCGGAAATATGATAAAAGCCATAAACACATGGGCAGTGCCAGTAATCAGATACAGCGCAGGAATAGTGAAATGGACGAAGGCAGAACTCCGCAGCATAGATCAGAAAACTAGGAAACATATGACAAAACACAAAGCACTACACCCAAGAGCAAATATGGACAGACTATACATAACATGAAAGGAAGGAGGGAGAGGACTACTAAGTATAGAGGACTGCGTCAACATCGAGAACAGAGCACTGGGGCAATATCTGAAAACCAGTGAAGACGAGTGGCTAAAGAGTGCATGGGAAGAAGGACTGATAAAAGTAGACGAAGACCCAGAAATATACAGAGACAGGAGAATGACAAACAGAACAGAGGACTGGCACAACAAACCAATGCACGGACAATACGTGAGACAGACTAAAGAACTAGCCAGCGATGACACATGGCAATGGCTACAGAGGGGAGAGCTCAAGAAGGAAACTGAAGGAATGATAACAGCGGCACAAGATCAGGCCCTAAGAACCAGATATGTTCAAAGAACGATAGACGGAAATAACATCTCTCCCATATGTAGGAAGTGCAATACGAAAAATGAAACCATAAACCGCATAGCAAGCGAATGTCCAGCACTTGCACAGAACTAGTACAAAAAGAGGCATGATTCAGTGGCAAAAGCCCTCCACTGGAGCCTGTGCAAGAAACATCAGCTACCTTTCAGTAATAAGTGGTACAAGCACCAACCTGAAGGAGTGGTAGAAAACAATCAGGCAAAGATCCTCTGGGACTATGGTATCAGAACAGATAGGGTGATACGTGCAAAGAGACCAGACGTGACGTTGATTGACAAAATCAAGAAGAAAGTATCACTCATTGGTGTCGCAATACCATGGGACACCAGAGTTGAAGAGAAAGAGAGGGAAAAATGGATAAGTATCAAGATCTGAAAATAGAAATAAGAAGGATACGGGATGTGCCAGTGGAAATTGTACCCATAATCATAGGAACATTTGGCACGATCCCAAGATCCCTGAAAAGGAATCTAGAAAAACTAGAGGCTGAAGTAGCTCCAGGATTCATGCAGAAGAGTGTGATCCTAGAAACGGCGCACATAGTAAGAAAAGTGATGAACTCCTAAGGAGGCAGGATGCAACCCGGAACCCCACACTATAAATAACACCCAGTCGAATTGGAGGACTGTGATAGAGCAAAAAAAAAAAAAAAAAAAATAATAATAATAATCTATGATTAACTACTAAAATAATTCGAGGAAACAATGTGCTTTATTTAGATAACTTTACAGGACTGTTGCTGCATATGAAAACTTCCATGACATCAAGAATTATTTTAATGCGTAAGGAAGCCGCTTATTCCAACGCACCATCAGGCTTCAATTCTATGTGTATTAATTTTGTTGTTTAAGATTTGTCTTCTGGCCATACTTTCTTGCAACTCATTCCAAGCAAACTCTCCTTGATTATATAGTCCACAACATTTCCATGAAGGAAACTCTCTTTGCTGAGTGCGTTTCATTTCACAGTCTTCTTAAACTTTCATACATCCAAATACAATATTAATGAATTTCCTGCTTTTCATGTTTCTCCCTATCCCCCCCTTCTCCCTTGGAGAATCTTCTATTTTAAACTTCCTGTCCATCATCTGACCAAGACCTCGCTATTCTCTTTGAATCCTGATAATACGTTTCATCAAAGGATTTAAGCAGCATGGGAGACAGAAAGAAGGGTTCAGAACGCACATCTACTAATTCATGGAGAAAGAATTACTAAAACTGGCAGCGCTGCTATCAGGGGACAAATGACTCAGTCAAATGATATGACGGGTGAGAAGTCGGTCAGTCTGCATAACTGAATCTACCTAACGCTACCTAAAAACTATTTCAAATTACAATTATGACAACATGGAACACCTAGTTGACTCTTTTGCATTCTCTATGACGCATCTTCATTTCCACCACTCATAAGGTCTTTCTCAAGTTCGGGTAATGCTTATGGAGCTCATGTACCAACGGCACCTGATTTCTGCCGGTCGTCACCCGTCTAAGTACTAACAGATGTTGCTTTGTACTACACTGATCCAAAGACCAAAGGAGTAGAAAATATTTATATTACTGCCTGTCAATGGCAGTAACAATAAAAGCAAAATTTTCAACAGCAATAGGAGAAAGCCACAACAAATTTATGCCTATACTGTGTAACAGTGAAAAATTAACTGCAAATTTACAGACTGTAAACCAAGAAATATGTATAACAAAATAAAATACACAAAAATCAAATCTGCATCCAAGTCACAGAAAAGAGAAATGTAAAAAAAAAGAAAGAAATATATATCTTACTAGCTGCCCAACTAGGCACTGCCCGTGAAATCTCTGATTACAACCGATAATCTCTCTCTCTTTCTCTTGTAAAGATAGTTGCTTCTCATCCCCTCTTTCTATTGGGACTGAACTTGTACTTAAAGGGCCTCAGCAGTGTCACTATTCATCTCAACAACCTCGAAAATTATCGATTAGACACTAATATCTGTTGTTTTCAGTTATTTTTACATGTCACCCCTTCTCACTAGCTCCTCCTATCAGGGCTGAACTTGGACATGAAGGGCCCTCTTCCCAACATTTGTCACCACCTCGCTGTTGGAGCTGAACTTCCGCTCAAAGGGCATATGGGAGGGTCACTATTCTTCTCAGTGACCTCAAAAATTATGGATTTAATACCAGTATCTGTCGTTTTAGGTTATTTTCATGTCATCCCCTTCCCACCCCTTCTCATCCGCCCTTCCTATCAGGGCTGAACTTGGATTTCAAGGGCATCAGGGGAGTCACTACTCATCTAAGCAACCTCGAAAACTATGGCTTAGACACTAACATCTGTCGTCTTTGGTTCACCTCATATGTCACCTCCTTCCCACCCACTTCTTTCCCCACCCCCCATTCATATCTGGGCTGAACTTGGACTTGAAGGGCATCAGGAATGTCACTATTTATCTCAGCAGCCTTGAAAACTATGGATTAGACACTAATATCTGTTGTTTTCAGTTATTTTTACTTGTCACCCCTTGCCACCCACCCTTTCCAATCAGGGTTGAACTTGGACTTGAAGGGCAATGGGAAGTGTAACTATTCATCTCAGCGACCTCAAAAACTATGGATTAGACACTGTCTTTTTCTATTATTTTTACATATCATCCCCTTCCTATCCATTCTCACCACCCTCCTTATTGCGGGCGAATTTAGACTTTATGAGCATCGGGAGGGTCACTATTCTTCTTAGTGACCTCAACGACTATGGATTATACATGTTGTTTTCTATCAGTGCTGAACTTCGACTTTAAGGGCATCGGGAGAGTCACTATTCTTATCAAGGACCACGTAAAAATATGGATTAGACACCAATATCTGTTGTTTTTGGTTATTCTTGTATGTTACCCCCTTCCAACCTCTTCTAAAGCCTCTCCCTATAAGGCTGAACTTGGACTTCAAGGGCAACAGGAGAATCACTAGTCATCTCAGCAATTTCGAAAGCTATGGATTAGACCAGTGGTTCTCAACCTCGGGTACACAGAGGTAATCCAGGGTGCCTTGAGCCTGAAGTCAAATATATATATATATATATATATATATATATATATATATATATATATATATATATATATATATATATATGACTTAAGGCTCGTGGCCCCCCTAGATTACCTCAAAATATAGAAATAGACTAAATGTGGAGTCTAATCTGTGCCTAAAGCTATCTGTCATTTAACCTGAAATCGAAAATTTGTTATTGGCCAAGCAGCATCAGCCATCTCATTAAAAGAGTCAATAAGAAGTAATTTTTTTCCAGTTCTGTATTTCTTTTCTTATTTCCATTTATTTTTCCTAATTATTCAGTTACGCGCATCTTTATTTTGATAAATATGACACGGTTTCGTTTTTAGTTTAATAGTCATCATGTTCAGCTGAGAAAGTTTTCAATATCCTGGGGAGCCGTGGGAAAACTCATTTAGATAAAAGGGGCCCTCGGTAGTGAAAGGGTTAAGAACTGCTATTAGACACTAATATCTGTTGTTTTCAATGATTTTTACATGTCACCCATTCCCACCAACTTCTCAACCTCCTCCCTATTGGGCCATTGCGTCACTATTCTTCCTAGCGACCTCAAAAACTATAGATTAGACACTAATATCTGTCGTTTTCTGTAATTTTCAAATTTCCCCCGTTCCCACATCTTAACCCCTTGGTGTCAGTATGCCTTAACCCTACAGTGGTCATTCCCAAATGATAAGTAGTATGTATACCAAGTTTGGTTTAAATTGCTCAATGCATTTCTAAATGAAAGTGGAACACGCACATACATATACCCATATATATATATATATATATATATATATATATATATATATATAGATATATATCTATATATATATATATATATAGAGAATATCCATATATTATTCAAGGCAAATGAATAATTCCAATAACATACTATGACAAAACAGAAATTTGTTTACAAACCTATACAATACAAAAGCTTTAGACAAGCCTACGATAAAATAAATACGATGAAAATACAAGTGTACAATGGAAGATGAAAATACAAGCATTCAATAAATTAAAGACAACAGACAACCAAGAAAAGACATTCTAAAATTTATGAAAAAATTTTTAATAGGTAGGTGACACCAAAGCAAATAATCCACCCCATAGTACTATGATAGCTAGTTCTATAGGGTCAGGTTAAGGACTGAAGCTGGGGTTTCGGAGGGAGGGGAGGGGTGATGGTTGTGTATGTTTTTTTTTTTTTTTTTTTTTTTTTTTGCTGGGGGAGGTGGGGGGATGAGACGGGTGTCGAGATTTGGATAGAGGGGTTTAGAAAGAGAGAGACGCTATTTAAACCATCCAAGGGCGGTTAAACACAACGCAGACACGCGATGTTTGTTAGCATGTAGAAACGCTGCCAGTTTCCTACGCTAATATACGCATCCATGAAACATAGACATCTGAAAGGGAAAGAGTGGACGTGAGTGTGCACATACACATATACGTACACGCGATCATCGGCTATCACCTATAACACTAGCGGGGAGGGGAGGTACAGGGTTATGCCGTGGCCGGTATCCTTTTCTCCGTCATTCTCTTCATGTCCAGCCATTTATGACTACCAATATCCCTGAACAAGATTCTTATACAGGTTTTCCTTGGTCCCTCACGTCCTCTTTGCCTTAGTTATATCCACTTGGATTGTAACTGAATGCAATAGGTCAGCATACCTTCTCACTATACGGGGCAATTCCCACCGCCTTGAATGACTCATGAAATCATCAATATCGATAACATCGAATAAAGACAATTCAAAAGGTTTCGAGGGACAGAATTTTGACACGCCAGTATATTGCAATTGTTTTTACCACCGTAACAGATTTTAAATCTAGTATAAATAGAAATGTACTTTGACCCACGAAATATATCATGGGAATCGGATACCACCTCGGAAGCAGAATTTCAACCAGGGATTTTGGTGGTGAGTGCAGCCAAAACTATAAGGAAAGAGAAATTTCCAATTGTCATTATCACAAGTTCACTCATTCTCATCATTTTTCCACGAGAATGAAAGTTCAGTGTTCATAATCATTAAAGATTTGTTTTTTCTCATTTTCAGCTTTTGAAAACTAATATAGTAGACATCATGTGGCAAAATGAGTCAGTCACTTCATCTCTTGAGTAATATTACCTTTAAGGTATTTTCTTGCATACCACCATCTTTAAATGACACCATCCTCAACTCTGCTATTTCCTGGTCGCTTAACCGTAGTCCCTAACTACTTCATCTCAAAGTCTTTTCCTTTGGTCGTCAAAGAGATTACCGATCGATAGTATATGCAATAGTATTATGCACCTTTTCAAATTCTATTCGGCACAAAAGTATACAAGATGCTCCTATATGCATCAACTGTATGAAACATTACTGAGCAACCTAACAAAAGAATAAAGAAAAGCCAGATTAAATGGATACTCGTTAAGCACAAAACAAATGAAAAGAATCACCTATAACAGCAAGCAAGGTAGTTCAATGAAAGGAAAAAAAAATTACGACATATCATTGCCTCGTTCGCCGTTTGACACCTGATTTTTGTACGAAATCTTTGTGCCGAAAGCTTCCACAGCATACCCCGTAATATATATAATTTATCTCCACAGGAAGGTCACTAACAGCGGCCCGGTGGTCAATATAAATGTGTGAGTGTGTGTGTGCAGGTATGTATATGTATGTATGTATGTATGTATGTATGTATGTATGTATGTATATATATATATATATATATACATAAATATATATTATATATATGTATATATGTAAATAAATAAATATATATATATATATACATATATATATACATATATATATACACACATACGCACACACACATGGAAATATAGACAACCATCATCAACCAGACGGTGATAGACTGCTTGCTCCAAACGATTTTCTGACCCATTCTTTGCGGCAACGAGTTAGCCATCAAAAGGTTTACTGTCTGCCAGTAGTAGGGCTTACCAGTGACCACTGCCAACCCCCTTAGAGTCAGTAATGGCGAGTCCCTCAGGGCTTTGTTTTATCCTGTATTTTATTTCCGTCAAATTACTTTCGTCAAAAAAAAACCTCTCGCTTCCCTGGATGATGATGACTCAACTGTGAGGCTATCTTCCGTTTTTC
>NC_087210.1:36759858-36764858 GCF_015104395.2 Macrobrachium nipponense | reverse complement strand
ATAAGAAGGGTACAGTGCGCGCTTTAGCAGTTTCACTTCAAAGGAACTTATAAAATAATAAATTTAACGCCGTCAGGAGGACCCATCCCCTGTAAAAAGAAAATGTGTAGGGTGGAAAAATTAAAGAAATAACTATAATTATGTATGTATATATATATATATTAGGGCTTGTGCCTTGTATGATAAGGCGCCCTATGAGGTAATGTTAGACTAGCGATAATCTATACGCTAAGTCGGTTGGTATTGCACTTCCATCTTCAATGGAGTGTCTGGGGTTTTGTAGATCACTTACGAAGTCGGTATTATCTTTACGACGATGTGTTAAAACTCATGGTTCGGTGAGGTTCTTGTAGAAAACACAAGGTATAAAAATAGTATATTCTTCTGAAGTTTTACATGATGAAGATCAGGTATGATCGTACAAGTCTTCTATGACGATAGCTTGATCGCTTCTGCCAATGATGATGGCTAATCCTATTCCTCTACATGATAAAGCTTAGGTAGAGAGGTACAGGTCTTCTAAAGACGATCGCTAACTCTGTTCTGCCCGTCTACCATCTCTGTTACAAGTTATGAAGGAACAGACAGTAGTTCGAACATATGAACATACTATCAGATGACATAGTTTCATACGAACACAATCGAATGAGACACGCTACAGATCACGTAGGCCGTTTGAATAATAGGTCGGGTAGTTGTCTCAAGCAGGGAGCTTGGACTAATGTTTATAAACAATTGAATGACTACAGGTGACGGCATATTATCTTAGCTTACATACTTATTGTAATACGTCATCTTTAGCGTCTCTAGTCTGATCACATTCCTGCAAGCAATCGGTTGTTCTCTTTAGTTTTAGACTTTTATATATATGTACTAACATTCCATATTTTTATTATGTAAACACTTACATTAGCTCGGTCAGCTACAAAACCAACTACTGAATATTACTCAAACTTGACTTGCATTTGACTTATAGGAGTGTGATACAGACACTATGTGAATATATATATAATATAAGTAAAATAAAAATTCATGGTGTACATGAATTGATTCAAGTAATAAAATATAAAACAATGATATTGGTAAATAATAGTGATCACGGATATATAATGATACAGTTTTTCACTTCATCTCATCAAGATACTTATGCTACAGAAAATACTAATGTACTCTGATAATTGCATAGAATGAAGATTAACATGATAAAAATCATATTTTAACTGATAAAAAATATCATATATGAATTGATAAAATTATTAATGTTTATGCTGATTGATTCGTTGATTTCTGATTCATTAATCAATATACTAACTCATATATAACTGCAGATATTGGTAAGATGAAAGGTAACAGATTGATTATAGGCTACCTGATTTGTTTATACATATGCATATGGATTCATATAATTATGATTAATATATGTGCACTTTAAATAGATTCCTATTGCGTACACGCAAAAATATATTTAGATTCTGTTATTTATGATCATTTATATAAGAGATTCCTATTGCGTACACGCAAAGATATATTTCGACTCTGTTATTTATGATCAATTATATATAGGATACATGATACTTTATATATATATAGGATACATGACACTTCATATATATAGGATACATGACCGAGGTTATACTACTTCACTTTTAACTAGCTTTCGAACAACTTTTCGTCCATTACACAGTTCCAGACAACCACCTATAGCCAATTGAAACGGCCTTTTTCAATGGTTAAAACAAGGGAAAATTTGTTTGCCTGGGCGGGTCCAACGTTCTATTTTTGCGCTCATACTTATTCTCTGCATCCTAAGCTACACGATTCCGTTCGCGATGAATAGATCATCCCAGCACGAGTCCTTCGCCAGCAAAGTAGAGTTGAATATCCTTCGGGTCGTAATTGTCGGAAGTATGTCCCTTTTGTAGTCGAATTCCGACAACCGCTGGAGCGTTCCGCATTAAAACGAGATTAACGACGAGATACGGTGTCGGTCGAAGAAGTCCATGAAATTCCTTTCACATTGTAGGCGGTTGTTACTTGACTGTAGTCGTCCGCTGCGACGAACGATTTTTTTGAAGTTGCGATGTGAAACTCTCGTACTGCAGGATACTGTAACCAGGTTCCATTAATCAGCCTGCAAGTGAAATTATACTTGTCACAAGGGCAAAGTAAATTCAGACGACATCCAAATACAGGGGAGGGAAGAGAGCCATTTAGACCAGACGTAACCCACATGAATTCGCTGATATTTTGGAATTCAAAAGAATCCGCTGTACAAACTTTTTTATCCATGGCATTAACAATGAGTGAACCTATCCAGGTCTATGATGACTTGTAAAAACCCATAATCCATAATTATAAAAAATAAATAGATATCAATACGAATCTCAAAGAAAATTCGATATTACTGGTAGTAAGTTACTAGCAAAGAGTGGAAAATGGAGCTATTTGTAAGATTGCCAGGCAGCATAAGAGTCAAAGAGAATATTAATCATGATTCTATGTGCCCTAACAAAAGTTTCATATTCAATTTTCTCGTGCGCATCCTCTGAGGTTAATTTTTTTTTTAAAACTTTATTAATAGGTAGGAGATGCAACGAAAAAAAAAAACCCACTATGTAACTAGTTTCTAAATAAACTTTGGGTTTTTCAAGAAAATGTGACATTTTCCCATGAATGTTTTACTTGAATTGTAATAGGCTAATGTTGCAAGTAATAATCCATATCCATATCGTGATACTTCTAAATGTCTATGAGGTTCAGAAAGATTAATTCATTTTGATGTTATAGAAACTCTATTTGCTTATATTTGCTTATATTGCTTATATTGTTCATTAATTGTAAAATGATTACAAGTCCTTAACTAATTGCATTACACACACGGATAAGAATATGTTATGTGGCCTGTCATGTGACCTATGAACCACATGTGAAGTTCATGAGCTAAGCATTCCTTTCTCCAGTCAATCTGCTTTTGCAAGCGCGAGATGAAGCCTGTGTAAGCAGATTATTGAGGGTAAAAGGAACAAATGCTGATACGGCAATGATGACGTCGTCACTTGGCAGGAGATTGCTCTCAGCCAGCTAAGAGTTACGTTACTTGCTGTAAGAGATACGACTTTAGTATTTTCAAATGATATTTTAGTGTTTAATTCTCCACCCGCATGAGAAGAATGTCTGAAAAAAAAAAACAACAGTACCAAAAATTGAACAATATATTAGTTTCATGTTGGCATTATGTTAAATAAATATTCCTTATTCAAACTATATGAAAAAGGTTTCCATACAAATTCTATATATATTATTAGCCCTGTATAAGATTCATATAGGATTATTCCATAGATAACATTTTCACTTCTAGACTTCCAGACTTTAAAATCTCTTTTATTTTATTTTATTTATTTTATTTATTATTAGTTTATTTATTTATTTATTTATTTAATTTTTTTTTTTTTTTCATTGACTACGAATATAAATCACCTGGACAGACAATATGTCAGTAGGTTTTGGATATGTATTTGAAAGTATTTGAACTTTTAGCTTATTTGTCATTACTAAAGCGTAAGTTAGAGTTCAAATCTTTACGCATATCTATTTGGATATTTAATTATCTATGGTTACGTTTTGCTTATTGATTTTATCGTGATTCCTTTTTTATTATAATTTGTAACCCTTCCGACTTCTTACGGAGTGTATTATATTGACTCCACTTGTATCCATATTTATTTTATTTTTTTTATTTTTTATATTTATTTATTTATCTATATATATATTTGATAAATTAATGGTTGGCTTGATATGTGGCAAAGTGTTCTAGCGGCGTACCGTATAAGGCTACTTGCGGCATCAATTCTATAGATAAGATATAAATGATAAAGGTATTTAAAAACCGCGAGAACCGCTATAATCCGGTCGGATCCAATATCACGAGTTGTAACTCGTAAGACATTGACACTTCCTATTTAATTATCCGTTATTCTACCAAACCGATTGACTCTGGTGATAAAATATATTATTGGTTTTCTTAATGGACAGGAATTCACACCACGTGTTAAGGAGATTATTATTGATTTACACCACCCGAGTCACAGATTATTATGTGTTGAATTCCATATTTACTGATTTAGCACTCATAAATATTCGTAACGCACTCAATTGCGGTGTTTGTTTTTAGTGCTATTATTTCTATATAACGTCGTCAAGGAACTATTTAACACTCAAGAAGTGTTTATTCCCTCTGTCAGACTCGTAATTCTGTTAATAAATTCTACGTATATTCTTTCAAGGATTGATTTGGCACAGGATAGGCCCCTTAAACTGACAGGTGTCTTAGTGTATCCCTTGTTTTCATGACACATGTTACAATTAGTTATGTGCTTTTTTATATCTGTAAGCATTGTAGGCCGTAAAATAGTGATTTGGCTTTCTGTGACATACTATGGAACCCTGGATGACGGAATGCACCAGTTTATGACGATTGGTATGAAAGAGATTATTATTACTACCTGGTCGTTAGTCATCTGCTGTGTTTCTTCGGGTTTTCTCGTCACGGACCTACATATAATACTACATTTGATTACATTATTCTGATACACATACCTTAAGTATACTTTTGCTTTAGGGTTTCTGCTCGAAGTGTGTATTGTTTTTGCTTAGCGCTGACCTGTTTCCGTTTCGAAGTGTTTATTGTTTGGTGTTTATTGCTGCTGACTCTGTTTCCGTTCGAAGTGTTTATTGTTTGGGTTATGTCTGTTGACGCTTGCTTTGTTCAGTTTGTAACAGTTCTGCGCTCCGACCCAGATATTCAATGCTCGCGATCTCTTGGGTTAAGGAATTTTCTTGTTTAGATACGGTTTTAAACAATAGGTACGGATGTTTCTATATTTTTTTAGTCTAATTAATGGTTCTTTGCTGTATGGTGCGGGATTGCGGGATAATGCGTCAGCTATGATATTTGCTTTCCCAGGTAGATATTTTATCTTGGCTCCAAAGACCTGAATGAT
>NC_087210.1:36729858-36749858 GCF_015104395.2 Macrobrachium nipponense | reverse complement strand
ACGTGGTGCAATACACAAAATATACGCTAATTCCTTCCATTACGCTTCCCCCAACCCCTACCTCTACTCAGAGAGAGAGAGAGAGAGAGAAAGAGAGAGAGAGAGAGAGAGAGAGAGAGAGAGAGAGAGAGAGAGAGAGTCACACATCATATCCCTATACTGTATTTACTGTCAGTCAAATACCTATTAATCGGACCAATGACCAGGTGGGGAGGTACAGGTATTACCTGAATCCCTTATGATACGTACGAATGACTTGTGGCCCTACATTAAAATCACCAATTTGCTGGTGGATAATCCCGCTAATTAGCAAGTACCGCAAAGTCTACTCACCCTGAAAATAAGCTCCACCCTCACCTCCTAAGAAATAATTTATGGATTTAAACCTTTATTTTTATTTTGGTAATAACCACACATCTAACATTTGCGTCCAAGCTTCCTCTCAAACCATACCAAGTACTTGATGCATATCTATCCTTCAAAGCCAATCTTAATTGACATCTTCCTCTCAGCCAGTTGGTTTCGAACACATCTCCCAAACAATAATTACAACAGTATTTGAATGCATCTCCAAGTGTGAGTTACTACAACACCAATATTCAGACTATGTGAACAATTATCATTTAAAAGGTTCTATAATGCCTAGAAAGCGAAAGGAAAACGAGTAGATCATAAACATGCATAAAGAGACGAGATTTAATAATAATAATAATAATAATAATAATTACCTAAACGAAATCTTGGCCTGTGATAAGCATTGGGTGATCATACAATAATTAATCAATTTATGTGATGTACTTAAGAACTGAACTGACAAAGAGCAGAGGTGGCCCATTTTTCGGTTGCTCCAAAGTAGCAAGATGGCAATTAATGAGCTGGTGCTACTCATTGCATAATTAATAATAATAATAATAATAATAATAATAATAATAATAATAATAATAATAATAATAATAATAATAATAATAATAATTCTTTATTTTTAATATTTACATTGGGTATTCATAAAACATAAAACTACAATTAGTAAAATCATCTTACAAATTGTTAAAATATTTGTTATTTTAGACATAAAAAGTTGTTTTAAGAAACAACAAATCGGCTAAAACTTATTCATTAATAAAATTCATCAGAAGCTGCTCAATTTCAGATACCATGCCAACTGGACCTATGTGATCCAGTGTAGCTAATATCACTCGAAGAAAATCGGTCATTACTACCATTAATCGTGACATCTTTTGATTCAATACGATGACGATTAGCCACCTGGAACTGGATGATGTAAACATGCTCAATCTGTTTTGATGGATTATAACAGATATAATTGTATCTGAAAAGATGTAACCACAATTACTTCGCCGAAGTGTCCAAATCAATCAGGAAAAAAATCCATTAAAACTAGCATATGATAAGTCTGGTGATGCAACGCAAAGTTATCTCGAGTACTTGGACAAGGTGATTCAATTGACATGAAAATGTCATTTACTTTTAAAAATCGATTGCCTTAACTAAACCCATCTGTGTTTACGCTGCGGTGAGCCTACATATGACCTCAGATTATATTTCCTCCTCTCCAAGCTGTGATCAACTTGTTCTTTAAACCCATTAACTACTTAAATCTTGTATCTCTTGCGCTTTGATAACATAATAATAATAATAATAATAACAAAATCATCTCTATTTTCCGTAGAACATCACAGTTTGCTCAAATCTATGAACCATAAACAGATTCCAACTTTAAATGGTCAATTTCCGTACCGTGTCAAGCCGGAAGTCATTACATTTTTTAAAGCACTGTACCCACAATTTATCTTTTGTATCGTGGCCTAACGAATTTCAAACTTTTTAAGAAATCCCATCAGCTATGATGCTGGTATAAAGAGCAGAGTAATAAAGAAGAATGCTCGGGATACACATGCATATCCAGTCTTTCTTCATTTGTAACTCGAACCACTTTTGACAAATCTGCTATTGAATACTGGGATAAGAATTTCTTCACTGACATCAACCAAATGCTGGGCACTGGATGTAACTGTAAATAAACGCCCTTAAATAGGGAAAAGACGATAAAAAAATGAAATAACGCATAATCGGCAATTTTGAATTTCGGTCTCCGAAATCCACTGCATACCCAAGGTCTTCGGGAACTGAAAATGAACTGGTCTTGGCTTTCTCTTTTAATAACAAAACGATAATAAGTGATTTATATCCCCCCGCTTTATCGCTTAAGCATCACGCTGTTTCCACATTTCCTATGAGCTAAATCTCTTCCTCCCTTGTCCAGCAACTGAAGAATCAATAACGAGAGAGAGAGAGAGAGAGAGAGAGAGAGAGAGAGAGAGAGAAGGGCAAGTAAGTGTCCATTTTTTTCTTGAATATACACAAGGTAAATTTGACTTTCGTGAGTCAGTGAGGAGGCGAAAGATCTTATATCACCAGATACATGTTTACTTCTTGAAAATTGGGGGAGAGTGTAGGAGAGACAGGAATGGGATTAAGGTCAGACTGACAGGGGGGGGGGGGGGGGGGGGGAGTAGGCGGGTAAGAACAGACCCCCGCTGTTTACTTTTGATGAATGGACAATTTCAGCCACGGATATGACTTCCTCCTTTAGGTATTTTTTTTTTCTTTAATCCCTTTTTCCGTCGATTGAATAAAAACAGGGATAGGAGATTACATGTGATTACACAAGATATTATCCATATCCTTATGACGGTGTTCTACCTTGGGGTTTATGACTTAAGTAATGTTCAGTTCTCCAAAGCTACCGAAACGGCGGATTCGCGTCATGAACGAGTTATTAATGACCTCCACTGAAGCAAAGCCTTCTATGTGAATGGAAGGAGGGGGGGGAGGGGGACCCTCGATCGTATAATTATAATGTGGCTTTATTTGTACCTGGTACACCTTTATAGAAGGTTATCGGAAGTACCTACGAGAATGTGTAGCTGTTGGTGTACGTAGGGATTTGTGTGCTTGTAATGATTTTAATGATTGTTACTAAGAAATATACAATCTTGCTGTACAAGTGAAAAAGATAATTAAAAATTCCTATCTCCTACAACTTTACATAATCTCTATAGGTCCGTCACTTCTCTTACTTCATCTGAATGTTTTACACTCTCTCTCTCTCTCTCTCTCTCTGACATTAATAGCGGTCTTAAGGGTAATTACAATTCAATGTGGGGCTATCAGAAATAACTTCAAAGTCATTCATATGGTAAAAGTAGAAACAATCCTAATTAAATGTAATATCAAGTTACCGATATGAGGTGGTTCCAACAACATTGTGAAAACTGAGTGTCTAAAATAATGCATTTCAAAAATAACTCAAGAAAGAACATTATACAACACTCTAAAATACGAAATTTGAAAGTGACACAGGGTAATTCGAAATATTATTATTATTACCATCATTATTACAATTATTATTATATTATTCGGAGCATAGAACCTACTCAACATTCCCAAACATATGGTGTTCATTTCAAACAAACACACAGAAGATATCAGCTATTTAAAAAAAAAACTAAAAAATTACGAAATAGATAAAATGTAAGCAAATCGTTGATATACAAGAACTGAACAAAATAGGGCAATTCAAAAGTCAAGAAACAACAAAATCAGTCATATATATATATATATATATATATATATATATATATATATATATATATATACATATATATATAACAGAAGCGATCGATAGTCCAATACTCTAAATATCTTAATATACGAATAAGGGCATACAAATTGATATATAGAAAGACCCGAGAGATGTTAGCGAACCAACAAAAATTATATTAATCAAAAGTGTTGTTCAGTATCGCATTAAGCGAAGGCCAAAGTGCAAAGTTGGGTCGAACTAATCAATTAAGGTCAGAAGTTAGACCGAATATATGGGCGAGCAGGAATCTTGTCCTCACAAAGTGACCTCTTTTAAAAGGTGTTACGAGTACTCATAACAACCGTTGAACGAAACGCATTGAAATGTAGAACGTGAACAATAATGAAAAAGCGAGCTCCTATAAACGAAAAGTGAGAAACTTATTGTAAATAGGCATCTACTAAAAAGCCCATAAATACCAACCATACGAAGAAACAGCAGCATTTATCAAAGGGTAGTGTCGAGAAGTGTGGTAGTTAAACTGCGGGCCTCCATAGTGATTCGTGGACTTGTAAATTTCTTCATGAGTGCTCAGTGACTAAGAACAGATCTAAGTCCAAGTGTCGACTTATAAAAGTTACAAGTGCTAAGAAAGACTCTGTTCAATCACCGGAATTATATAAAAGTCAAAAGTGCCTTTTAAGATAGACTCCGTTCAGTTACCCAGAAATAAGGTGGAATTTTATAAGAATTTTAAGAGTAGAGTAAATTAATGTTTAGGGGAACATTTTTCATTTATCACCCACAATTAACTCAGGTGTTATTAAGATAACTGACATCCAAGCACGGTAAGTGATGACAAACATGACTGTTCCAGAGAAGTGAAGGCCTAACACTACCCAACACTACCCAACGAAACTTTTAAGAAATATTCTTCCTTCCCCATATATATATATATATATATATATATATATATATATATATATATATATATTTATTATAATATATATAATACACACATATATATATATACAAATATATATATATAATATATATTATATATATACACATACATACATATATAGCATACATACACTACACACACATACATATAAATATATATACATCGAGCTACAAATGTCCTTTAATATCTAATTCGCTCTACCTCAGAATTAATATATTTTCATATTTGTTAACCAAAGGGGAATATTTTAGTCGATAAGAGATTTGTCGGCTCACGGGTGCAAGCCATCGAACCCAACAAAGCCAGGACGCACAGTGAAGCTTTAAACCACTCCCCAACGCAAGAGGGTATAAGTTTATGCCGTCTCTCAACTACAAATACCTGTAGAGAATTAGATATTAAAGGACATTTGTAGCTCGATGTATGTATATGAATCACGGTAATGTGATATGACACATATAATGGTTACGTGCGGAAAAAAGCACTATAACGTTACCGAGGTCGAGGTGGGTTGATGTCGTCGACTCCAAAACAACGAACACCTGAGAGCGAAAGGTATTTGTAGTTGAGAGGCGGCACAAACTTATACCCTCTTGTGGTGGGGGAGTGGTTTAAAGCTTCACTGTGCGTCCTGGATTTGTTGGGTTCGATGGCTCGCGCCCGTGTGCCGACAAATCTCTTTGGTTACCATATATGAAAATATATTAATTGAGCAGTATCACCATTTAAGGAATGTAAAAAAATCGACATATATGAGACGCTGCAATGAAGAAGATAAAGGAGATGGTGCTGATTAACCACAATATTACAGAAGAAGATATAAAAAGGAAAATCCACATGCTATGTGGCCAGTACAAGAGAGAGCAAAAAAAAAAAAAAAAAAAAAAAAAAAAAAACAGATGACTTGTATGTTCCTAAGCTCTGGTGTTATGATTTACTTCATTTCTTGCGAGACGATAGCATTCGGGAGTCAACTTCGTCATTGGGAATGATAGAAGTAAGGTATATATATTGTATTTGTTGTTGTTTAGTGTAATGATTCAGCAATATAATAATGGAGTATTGCTATTTTGCGTATTTTTCATTATCTAATACTTTAATGAGATCATGATATGTTGAGGTAAAAATTGTTTTTATAGTAAATATTTTGATGTTATAAATTAAACACATTTATTAAGTTATATGAACGTTATTTCCAATTATTGAAAATTATAAATTAATTTTCTAATCCTACCATTCTTTGTTGCCATGATACTTCACCTTCATTATTGAAGTATTCACAGAACTGTTCACGTATGTGTCTACTTTCTGTTGACAGGTTTCAGGTTCTTGAGGGTTTCAGAGGGACCATTGTTGGTTCTTCACGCCATGATCCTTGTCTGATGGTGCCAGATTCCTCGTTTTCATTATCTATTGTCCCTCGTTGATAGTAGTCATTTGAAGTTACACGGTGTAATAAATTGTGGAGTGCTGCGCATGCCACAGCTATTTGCTCTGCTTTCGTAGATGAAAGGCAAGTGGTAGATTTCAAAACTCTAAATTGACTTTATATTATAATAAAAACACATCCTCAACGATGCGTCGAGCTCTTGGTAATCGATATGAAAATATTCTTTGTTGGTCTGTTTGATTTCTAGGCGGAAATATTTTCATTAAGAATGGTTTAAGGGGAAATGCATCATCACAGACTAAAACAAAAGGCAGTTTCTTGTTTGAGTTCGGCAAAGTACGTGGTTCCGAGATTCTTGCATTATTTGTTTCAATAAGTTTGCTAAGTGTTGAATTCCCCCAAACACCTCCATCTGAAATTCTGTCATTTGCTCCAGCATCTACATAAATAAACTCATAGTTCGCATTAACTACCCTCATTAATACTATACTACATGTACCTTTGTAATTAAAATAGTATGATCCACTGTTTCGCGGTAGCTGAAACTCCACGTGCTTAACATCGATAGCACCTACACAAGTAGGGAAATTCCATCTTCTGTAAAACAATTCAGCAGCGTATTTCCACTCTCGTGCACTTGCTGGCATCTGTTAAAAAAGTGTCTAATCAGTCTATCTATACTGTCACAAATTAAATTATAATCAAATTAGATTTTGTAGTATATATTCGTATGTTATCTTTCAGCCATTGGAGCACACTTTTCAATTGCAACAATTGTGGAGACAGATATGTGGGGGAATCAGGTAGGGGAATAAGGACGAGAGTCCAAGAACATAGAAGGGCAGTACAACTTAACTCTCAGGGGAGTGCTATAGCTAGGCATTGTTGGGAAAATGACCATAGGATGGATTTCAAAAACAGTAGGCTTATATACGAAAGCAACAAAATTAGTCACAGGAGGGTAATAGAAGGTGCACTCATCAGAGAGATTAAAGTAATAGAAGGAAACAAAGGTTTTACCTCAGAAGATCCCATAAGCCAAGCTTTGATATTAAAAGAAGCTAAGATTGACCCTGCTGACCTGGAGATTAGGTTTCCTGCCCAACAGACTTTTGGTGACCACACCCTTACCTCAAGGATTAATCCCATTGACCATCAGCTCAGGATATCAGAGCGACAAGAGGGGATTGGCAACTCTCAAGGAAACCAGAACAGCCATCACATAAATGACAGCTCAACGAGTAGTAGTTCCAGAAGACTGCTGGGCCTTGACCCAGGCTAACATCCCAAACATCTCTTGAAAATGGGCCACAGATAAGGCCTGAAAGTACTCGAGTGTGTAGTAAAACTAAATGTAAATACTTAGAAGTAAACAAGTTACAAATTGATTTTGCGGGTTTCTTTTTCAATCTTCAGAAGAAAACTGAAAGAAGTTTTTGTTTGGTTCAACATTCTGATTATTACAATTACATACGTTTCTTGTAATAAGTAACCATAAGTAACCAGAAACTCCAATAATATATATATATATATATATATATATATATATATATATATATATATATATATATATATATATATATATATATATATAATGTGTGTGCGCTCGCACGTTTCACCTTCAGAATATAATTTGGATAAAGCGTGGAAACAGAGAAACTCAATTAAAATTATTCTAAAACTAATAACTTTTTTAAAAACATTACTCAGAATTGCCATACCTACAAGCCTAACGCCCTCCGTAGCATCTGTGTTAATTATGAGACTTCCAGGCAAACAGACTTATAGACCAATAAGCAGAAACTCATCAAAAGTTGAACGCATACTCGAAGAAGGAGAATGATGAGAAGAGGATCATGCTAGACAAAGTGCATTGTAATTTTAAACCAATGCCAAAGTATTGAAATTAATGCCAAAGAGAGAGAAAGAAACACTAAAGAAAAGACTGAGGTAGAGGGGCGGATGAGAGGATTTGACAATTACGAATTCAAAATAACGTGAAGGAATAAGGCCAAGAAAACTGTACAGCTAACATTTCAAAGAAGCGTGCATTAATTGCAGACCATGTTTTTGCTCAAAAACAAGAGCTAAGGTAAGAAAAAGGTTACTGCAAATATGGTCGTGGACTCACTGAGACTCAACATTTTTTCTCTTGTGATACAGTGGTAATACTTGGCTCTCTCTATAGCACATATTGTAACCGGTTTCCCTATAGTCTCACTAACTGGTATTAAGAATTCTGTGCACTCCTAGAGAGAGAGAGAGAGAGAGAGAGAGAGAGAGAGAGAGAGAGAGAGAGAGAGAGAGAGAGTTTACTTTCGCAACAAGTTTTGCTAAAATCTACGAAGCGACTTTGAATAAAAACAATTTTTGGGGGAAAGTGGGGTATATCACAGATTCATTAATCTACCATTACTCTACTGCAGTTATGCCTCATAGTTTGTATTTTACCTCCTCACAAAGTACTGATTTCATTCTTATTTTACAGGAATAACTGGATGTCGTTAGCAAGGGAAGTGCTGCATGACCCTGTATGTATTCGTAATCCCAATTAATGTACTACATTTTAATTTTTCCAGGTTACATTTCTCTGAACTATCTAATACCACTTCAGTGAAGTGCTGATAAGCCTAAATTGGAGAAGGGAAATCCTTGGAATTCTTTTCAATGCGTGTTAATCTTCCATATGAACTCCAGTTTGCTTCATCTATTTTCCACTTTGGGAGGCAAGGGGATGGAGTATTATGAATATATTTCAGATGTATGGGCCAGTGGTCACTTCCATATAAGTTCTTACTTACTGACCACTGGTATTCTAGTGCAGGAGCCGAGGAAAATATAGTTAAATCTATGGCTGAGTAAGAATTATGGTATACGTCATATCTTCTTGGTGAATCATTGCTCAATAAAACGATACTGTTCCCGTCAAGTAACTGCTAAATAATGGCACCCCGTACATCAAATACATTCCGCCAAGGAGTGTTTTGCACTAAAATTATTCATTAATATGAATGCAGATATAGAGAACTATAAATTTGTACAGCACAAGTCTGAAGTATTGCGTCAAGTTGGATGGCTGCATTTTACAGATTTAAGGATACTAAAACCTGTGCCCCCTTGAGCTCTTTCTCCTGGCTGGGGAGATGATCTGTAGAATTTATAACTTAAACCAAGGTTAAATAATCTGTCCCCAATTCTTTTTCTTGGAGGCATATTACTTTACCTCTGAATCCCTGATTAGTGTTTTGATTTTTTCAGCACTTGAAATAATACCCCGACAGTTCCACTGTAAAATTGACATTATTTATGATTAAGTTTTTTGGAGTTATTTACCTTGATAGATTTCTTTCTTTGAGATGTTGAATTTATGAATGGTCTTTGGATCTGTGACTTTCCATTGGTACCCTTAATATTTCTCTTTGGCTATCAACTTCAGGATGAGGATGGCTCTCTGCTACTGTGATTTTTTAATGAAAATGCTGGACTCCATTGGTCTCAATGAAGTGCCAGTACAGTTCCCATAAGTTCAGGGTTACTCTCATTTTCATTTTGGCTGTTGGGAACTGAAGGAGGGGAGAAATATGGAGTTATCTCTTTCTCTCTTTCGTACTTTATTTTTGTCAAATTCCTTTTCTTGGAGTAGAGAATATTTGTGATACTTCATCTGCTATGGGAGATGGTAAAGGTAAGGATAAAGTTTCTTCACCAGCTGGTGCCCTATCTACCTTGGAAGGTAACTTCCCTCCTTTAGAGAAGAGTGCTCATGCCTTGCAGGCTGAGCACCTGACCTAGAGGGGTGGGCCTCTACCACAGGGGATGGAACAACTGTTACAAAGGGGTAAGGGATTTATAGCTCCAGCATAGCTATTAGCTGTTCCCATTTGTCTTTTTGCCGGACCTATGCTAATATGCTCAGCATTATTTGCTTTATTTAATGCTGCTTGCTCATGTTTAAATTCTATAAATTTTATATAATTTGATTTGTGATCCAAGAGAGAATTAACACACTTTGGATTCTGAGAGGATAAACCATGTTTTTTACATACTCTTGACGAGTGACCAAACCTGAAGAAATTAAAACACTGCAAACGTTTTGGGTTGAAGGGTCTTATTCTCACTATTTCATTTTCAAATGTAACTTGGGATGGCACTTTTGAGTGTACCTGAATGTCAAAATAATCATGTTTCCACTAGATATCTTTTTGCCTTCCATACTGATGGTGGGCTTATTTCTAGGATTTCTTCTTCTGTGAATTCATATTGGTCTGTGTCAAAGATTACCCCTCTCCCATAGCTCAAGTTCATGTGGGGTCTAATCTCCTTTAACATTTCCTTACCTTTAACCTGCTTCAAACTCAGCATGAATAAGAATGTTTTCTTTGCCAAATCGAGATATCTTACCGCTCTTTATGCTTCCTACATTTTTCTGGAGGTATCTACTGCATTTATGATAGTTATATTTTTCCTCCTTTGCATTTGCTACCAGCCACATAGGAGGGATACCTTGCTGAAATGTTCTTTTGTTGGCTTTGATTTCTATCCATAGCCCATTCAGAGGACATAAAGATATCCATATTTCTATGTATTTTCTCAGTCTAACTTCCTACATGGCAGATTGGATTATTTCTAGTTTCTCAATACTGCAGCTGGTTTTGAAAGCATCTTCATGCTTTTTAAAAGTAGCCCAAGCTTCCCACTTAGCTTCTATTCAAGATGGTTCATTTTAATTTCTGTTAATGGACCAAAGGTACTCGGAGTAGTAGAGATGGTGTCATAATCACATTCTACAGGTAGATCCTCAATATGCAATACTCTTAAATCTTTCACATTCATTGATTTGATATTCCTGCACATGATCTCTGTGGAGCTTGCAGCGGTCATCAACTGTCCCAAGAGGGTCCCATCAAAGGGCCCCAGGAGTACTCGAATCTTAATTTTGACTAATCATAAAGATTTAAGAGGGAAGACCCGACTCCTAAATGTCCGTGTCCCAACCCTACCCCACAGGGGATGACACAACATTAGAGTGCCCCACGTGTAAGCCAAACCCGCTTGTTAGCACAGGGAGTATTACAAGAATACAATCATCCCCATCCTAATAACGTTACGGACAAACCGGATAGAATACCTCGAGTCCTATCCTCAAAACCAGAACTCCCTGGAATCTGAGGTCCAGTCCTGCTGAATAGCTCTGCCTGGTATCTCTCTGGACCAAGCGTTATTGGGCAGTTAATGGTCCTACCACAATTCCCACTATTTAGCTTCGGATATAAACCAATTCCGAACTGTGATATCGTTTTCTGTTCATCAGGTCCAATTAATTTTAGCAAAAGTGGAAAATTCCACAATATTTAATCCAAATAAATATTTAATGGCATATGGGACTCTTGGGTTTGAACCCAGGGACAATTCTCGGTGTTCAAGAACCCCCTCACCACGTCAATTTCGTCCCAAAGAGAGAGAGAGAGAGAGAGAGAGAGAGAGAGAGAGAGAGAGAGAGAGATGTGATATCGTTATGCCTATTGGAGAGTGTGTGTGTGTGTGTGTGACAGAATGAGAGGGCGAGTGAGTGAATTTCTCATCAAAGCTTTAACGCCGATGACTATAATTACATTGAAATAAAAAAAAAAACCATAGGGGAAAAACTCTGAAGGAAACACCTGCGTGTACAGGCGCCTGTAAAGGTTGCCAGCGATTCTTCGTAGCCATTACAGATATATGGCAATATAGTGCTTCCGTTTCCGGAGATGCTGAAGTATTTTGATCTCATCTCGACCCAGTGATTCGGACTTCTCTTTTTACTGCTATCATAAATATATATATATATATATATATATATATATATATATATATATATATATATATGAATAACTTGATCACGAAATATCAGACGTGATGATATATATATATATATATATATATATATATATATATATATATATATATATATATATATATATATGAATAACTTGATCACGAAATATGAGACGTGATGATATATATATATATATATATATATATATATATATATATATATGAATAATTATCACATCGAACCGTGATCCATTTATATATCAATTCAGCTACAAATGTCCTTTAATATCTAAATTCACTTTACCTCCCAAATGATATATTTTCATATATGTACCGAAGGGGAATTTTTAGTTGATAATAATTTCGTCCCCCCATGGG
Organism: Macrobrachium nipponense; assembly: GCF_015104395.2. Classification (NCBI taxonomy): domain Eukaryota; kingdom Metazoa; phylum Arthropoda; class Malacostraca; order Decapoda; family Palaemonidae; genus Macrobrachium; species Macrobrachium nipponense. The sequence continues at coordinate 36,737,705 of NC_087210.1, read as the reverse complement.
ATCGAACCACCGTCCAAGTGGAAGGGGACGAAATCAGGACAGTCAGTGACGCTATCCAATTCAGCCAACAGAATTACTAAAAAATTTCCCCTTCGGTACATATATGAAAATATATCATTTGGGAGGTAAAGTGAATTTAGATATTAAAGGACATTTGTAGCTTGAATTGATATATATACACACACACACACATATATATATATATATATATTATATATATATACACACACACACTATATATATATATATATATATATATATATATATATATATATATATATATATATATATATTTATATGAATAACTTGATCACGAAATATGAGACGTGATGATTATATATATAATATTATATAAGTATTATATAAATATTAAATATATATATATAATATTCATAATATAATTAAATATAATATAATATATATATTATATATATCTATATATATTATTAATACACACAACCAACACAACCAAGGGGCAGGCAGCTGGCGACCAAGAAATACATCAAATCAGGCGTTGACTGAAGGAAACAGGCCAATCTACATAGTTCTTTATTCCAACGTTTCTTAATAACATTTATTACATCTTCTGGGAATCTGTCAATTAATTAAAATAATAATATTATAAAACAATCTTAAATTTACTAAAAATTAAAAAAATCGTAAAAAGACTAAAATTTACTAAAATATACAATAACAGAAAATTATTATTTAAAAGCTGGAACCGCCAACCAACCTTAAGTTAAGAGAGAGGAAGACTGAATGATAGGAGACAACAAAAGAGGAGACACGTTAACTAAGGTACAGTTGGATGGAGGAGGTTTGGAGTATTCAACTGGATAACCAGCTGCTTAATGAGTAACGACTCTAAAATGGGTAGTTCTTGGGGGTTTGGTGTTTGCCCTATGATGCAAAAATCGTCTCTTTCGATTTGTGTTTTGCAGATTTTTGCATGGTTCCTGATATTTGAATGTTCAGGGTTGGAAACCTACTTCCTGTTCGGAAACTTATTCCACGATGAGAATCGATTCTGACCTTCAGTAACCTCTTCGTAGATCCCACGTAAGTCCCAGAGTTACACTTTGGGCAAGTATATTTACTATACTACATTTGAGGTCAAGAAGGAACTCAATCGATCTTTATATTTCAATAAAGACCCAATTGTTAATGAATTTTTTGGTATTAGTTTAATACTGACTGCATCATAATGTTTTTCCATAATCTGGGTAAACCTTTTTCTGAAGGAGTCTTCATGTAAAAATGGAAATTTTGCATAAATGACTAACTTTGGTACCGTGATAAATGTCATATTGTTAAAAAACTGCTTATTAAGAAAACTCCGAAGCCTCTTATAAAATAGCTTTTGAGGGAAGCAATTATTTTTAAAATATTCCATTAGGTAAATTATTTCCTGATTGAAGCAATGCCACTTTGATGTAATAAAAAATCCCCTATGTATAAAAATTTTAAGCTTAATTCATTGTCAACTCTTATACATAGGGCATTTTTTATCACATCAAACTGGCATTGCTTCAATCAGGAAATAAATTACCTATTGGAATATTTTTAAAATAATTGCTTCCTCAAAAGCTATTTTATAAGAGGCTTCGGAGTTTTCTTAATAAGCAGTTTTTTAACAAAATGAAAACATTTATCACGGTACCAAAGTTAGTCATTTATGCAAAATTTCCATTTTTACATGGTGACTCCTCAGAAAAAGGTTTACCCAGATTATGGAAAAACATTATGATGCAGTCAGTATTAAACTAATACCAAAAAATCCATTAACAATTGGGTCTTTCTAGAAATATAAAGGCTCGAATTGAGCGTCCCTTCCTTGACCTCAAACATGTTTATATATAATAAATAACTTGCCCAAAGTGTAACTCTGGGACTTACGTGGGATCTACAAAGAGGTTACTGAAGGTCAGAATCGATTCTCATCGTGGATTAAGTTTCCAAACAGGAAGTAGGCTCTCCAACCCTGAACATTCAAATATCAGGAACCATGCAAAAATCTGCAAAACACAAATCGAAAGAGACGATTTTTGCATCATAGGGCAAATACCAAACCCCGAAGAACTACTCATTTTAGAGTCGTTACTCATTAAGCAGCTGGTTCCCCAGTTGAATACCCAAACCTCCTCCATCCAACTGTACCTTAGTTAACGTGTCTCCTCTTTTGTTGTCTCTTATCATTCAGTCTTCCCCTCCCTTAACTTAAGGTTGGTTGGCGGTTCCAGCTTTTAATAATAATTTTCTGTAATTATATATTTTAGCAAATTTTAGTCTTTTTACGTTTTTTTTTAATTTTTAGTAAATTTAAGATTGTTTTATAATACCATTATTTTATTAATTGACAGAGTCCCAGAAGATGTAATAAATGTTATTACGAAACGTTGGAATAAAGAACTATGTAGATTGGCCTGTTTCCTTCAGTCAATGCCTGATTTGATATATATATATATATATATATATATATATATATATATATATATATATATATATATATATATCCCAAAAATAGGTATTTTTAATTGGCAAAATGACGTCTTACCTTATTGACTGACAATTGTTTTGGATGAACTTATCTCTAGAAGTATTAGTTCTAAGTAAGTGACTAAACGAACAAATTCCCACCTTCCTAAGTAGGACTTGACTCCACGCACATAGACATCGTCACTGAAACCCCTCACGCATGGCGTTGGGCCAGGCTCTGGATCCTGGGTCGGGAGTCCTACCACATAAGGCGAAAATTTCTTCACTGATTAACCACAATTATTGCATTTACAGGCTTCCAAAGATGATCGCATCTTGAAAAGTCGCGAGATCAAGACGTCTTTATGGGAGTTATATATATATATATATATATATATATATATATATATATATATATATATATATATATATATATATATGAGGGTGTTTCTAAATTAGAGCGCCCGGCCCCCCTCTACAGCATAAACAAAAATTTATATGGACAAAAACAAAAGTAACTCAGAACAAGTTTTCATATAAGTTTCTCTCTGAGTATTTAATATTTTGTGTGGCCTCCATCTGCCTGTACCACAGCCTGCATTTTTGAAGGGTATGATTTCAGTAAATCGCAAAAAAGATGAGACTCAAACTCCATTTCCCTGAGCACTTCGGTCACCTCTCTTCACAGGTCATTGAGGCTTGGTATACCATCATAGTTCACTGTGTGTGCCTCAACACAATCCTTTAAGATACTAGCAATGTTTCCACACACATTAAGGTCAGGGGAGCTACCTGGAAATTCACTTGACGAGAAGTAGCTCCTGTGTCTGAAGAGCCTTAAAACATGGTGCCTTATCATGCAAAAATGTGACTTCTTCAACAGATAACACATTTTCAGGATCTTTGAGGAAAGGAAATACTTCACCAGTAAGCACAGTTTCTCTGAAGTATTCGCCATTCCATGACTGTCCTTTTTCTCTGATTATCCACATTAACCATTTGGCTGTGAAACAGAGAAAAATTCTCAAACATTCAGGCAATTTCACAACTTGGCGATAGCGCACATCATCGCTGATATCATTCAACTTTGCATCCCAAATGATGTAATTTTCATGATTTGGCTTCCTGACCGTGTGAATGAAGAATTCATCTGATGCGGCAACATGGAGAAAGTCAGCTTCATCCCAATCTTTAGGAAAGGAACCACAAAACCATGCACATTCTTCTCTCTGTTGCTGAGTGATGTTGGGCTTGCTGATAACATGAAAAGGCATGATACCAGATTTTTTCAAGTCACGATATACAGCACTATAACTTCTCTTCTTTCCCCTTTTTGTTTCTAGTTCAAGCGCCAATTTACGTAAAGACTTTCTTGGTCTACCTACTGCCTCAGCTATGATGTCTTTTGACTCCTGAGAAAGGATTTCAGGCCTTCCAAGATTCTCACTCTTTTCGTGATGACAGTCATATGGATTTTTGTTCCAGTTTCTTTTAACAAAGGATTCACCTCTTTTAATGTATTTAGCTATCCAGGAAAGTGAAATGAAGGATGCGCCAGCATCCCTGACCTCTCTGAAGGTCATGGCCCGGATTCGGTCAATCCATCCGATTTCCTCAGAGTCGTTTGCCATGAGTGTATCTTAACTCCGTCATTCAGTCTAAAAATACAAGAAATGTAAAATGAAAAATAGCTTAATAGAAACTTAAGACAATGAACTTGGAGATAGGCTATAGCAGAGAGCTCCATAACTTTCCATTGTTCTGTGGAGGGGGGAGGGCCTAATTTCGAAACACCCATTGTATATATATATATATATATATATATATATATATATATAGTATATATATATATAATATATATATATATTATATATATATATATATATATATATATATATATATATATATATAATATATATATATATGTATATATATATATATATATATATATATATATATATATATATATATATATATATATATATATATATATATATATATATATATATAGTATATATATATAATATATATATATACATATATATATATATATATATATATATATATATATATATATATATATATATATATATATATATAAAATTCTTAGAAGACGGAGTTGCAGCTCTAGGTACATGTCACCAGGGGAACTAAAGGGGAAGGCATCGTACTTAGGTACGTTCATTTTGCCAACGTTTCATGACTCATTGTTGCATCCTCAAGGCTAGAATAAAGATACTAACGCGAACATTAAAACGAAGCCCTGCATAATCCATAAAAATTACGCAACAATAAAAATTCAACGTAGTACATCAAAATGAAAAAACTGAAAATAATATATAAACATCTTAAAATAGGAAAATATGCTCAACATTAAAATAACGTACAAATATCTGTAAGATTCTAAAAACAGTAAAATTATATAAAACACTAAAATCGTAAGGCCCTTTTGTACCTTATCCTCGCAAAGGACGGCCAGTGACTAAAACAATTTCATAAAAACAAACTACGTACCTTAGGCGATAAATATCTGAACAGAGGAGGATTGTGTATTTAAAGACGGAACTATCATTTTTTATCACAATGGACTCCAAAATCGTTAGGTCGTTTTCATTATGTAGTTGACCGACTATTGTACAATCCTTATCATCAATATACGCTTTACATAACTTAAGAGCGGTTCTTAATATCGATTTTTCGAGGTTTGTTAATCTACAGACCGTTCAAATACTTACGCTCCTGTTGGAATCTATTCTCAAGTTTTGCAACCTCCTTGTACAACCAGTGATCACATCTAGGGTACGTATATTTATAAACAACATTAGATTTCAGAAAAGGACTGAGGCGTTCTTTTGTTTTGAACAGAGATCCGAATGTTAATGGAATTTTTGGAAAGATTTGAAGGTTCCACGTCAGGATATTCTTTTTGAATATATATATATATATATATATATATATATATATATATATATATATATATACATATATTGCACGACGTTTCTTGAAGAGTAGGATATTAAGGTTCTGGAAAAAAAACTAGACTACATTGAGTTATAAAGAATGATGAGAGAAGGAAAAAATCCTAGAACGTGCAACCACAGTAAATGACAGAAAGAACGTCCTCACAGGTGAAAATGGGAATTATGTGGTCACTGATCAAGACGAAGTCTCAAAAACACTCTAAATAATGGAGATTACGGCCGAAATAGACTGAATAACTGGGAAGATAAAATCATCTTATATGCGACAGACCTTATATTTCCAAAGTCAGATTTAACGATTTGAATAAAATGATTCCTCTCAAATAAGTCTGAAGTCCATTAGACACCGAAAATGTTGATGTATGTCACGTTAAATGCTATTTCTGTACCACAAAGTCGACGATTCGATGGAAGAGCAAACGGTGAAATAAGCAGGGACTGTCGAGGAAGAAGTAAACTTAACCAGTTTGTGGGAGATCAGTTCAGATAAGGTCACAGGATCAGAAACGTTTGGTCAAACAAAGAAGAGTTTGAGGTTGAGAGGGAACCAAGGATGAAGGGGATAAGAGGTAAAGGTTCAAAAATACGAGCTGAATCGTAGTAAAATGAGGACTGGGGGCATGGACAAGAAAACCTGACATAACATGCAACACTCGGCAGAATCTCACATCAATCTTCACGCTCAGAAAATAAAGAGATCTTAACCAATGTAAAATAACAATTACTTGAATATGAAATTCTGACCATACTAAGCCGTTACTGACGGTTAGTACCTATAGTTCAAAAATCTTACGTAAAGTATCTTACCAGTAGTTAGCAGTATAGTTATATCCAATGAGATTAAAATTTACACTCCTTTCATGTAAAGTAATACTTGTAAAGGGTTAAAGGCAACTAAATCAACAAATACAACAACACGGAAGGCCCATTTGTGTGTGTGTGTGTGTGTGAGAGAGAGAGAGAGAGAGAGAGAGAGAGAGAGAGAGAGAGAGAGAGAGAGAGAGAGAGAGAGTTTCTCATCAGAAATTTTCAACACCGATCACTACAGTGACAATAAAATTTTAAGCAGCAAACTTTTTATCGAAACATGAACAGAATGCAAAATAATGTTACTAACATCAACTTTAACGAATACAAGTTAGTAAAACAATTTTATATTTGATAAACTTTGGTACATACTCAGAGGTGGAAAATTATGCAGCTTAATCAAAGCTACGTTTTGTATATGTGAGTTTTAGTCAACTGATATGGAGAAATTTCATCGTCAATACCGACCAAGTATGAATTATATATATATAAATTCCGAAAATATTGACGATGACACAATAATGGACAATAAACATTTTACATGAGAAATATACTTTCACCGAACGACTCCAAAATGAACTGCTTTAACCTAAATATACAGAACACGCAAAGTCATAAAATAAAATGCTGCTGCAGTATACGAAGCCGAAGCCAAAGCCAAAAAGCGACAAGGAAACTAGTGCAGTGCTCCGAACACCCACATTAGAAGACGACCTCACAAATCTGGCTCAATGCACCTGGCAGTGACGTCATCTATTAAGCAACCACAAAAAGTCTGCCTAAGCATTTCCCGTCATTATTAGGAAGCTTTACCATGAAAATGCATAGAAAAAGAAACTTAACACAGGGAATGGTAATTACTGTTTATTACTCCCACTTGGTTATTGTACGGTTAAAAGTATTCTACTTCTATACAACAGGTCTTAAGTCTAGGAAACCACTTAAGAAAACAATGGAACAAAAGATGATACGAGCTACAATCTAACGCCTCCCGATTTCGTTTTTTATAAATTCATTGCTATTCAATAGGATTTCATTAAAATTAGTCTACAACAACAATATCATTATTTTTCTTCCTATTATCATCATTATTTGCTGCCATGGCAAGAACAATAATGATAATCAAGAGCAAAATACAATTCACAATCGTTTCGTGTAACTGAGTGCAAAGGCCAATCTCTCGTGCTGTATAGTGATTTTTTGTAATCATGCTAAAACAACAATATAGAATTAATAAAGAGCAAAATAGAATTAACATTAATAAAAATTCCTTTAAATAATTTCTTCAAAGGAAAAAAAATACAGAAATAACAATTGCATAAAGACCTAAACATCTAGGCCGATGCCTGAGGTTTCAATTCAACGGAAATTAGCTTGATATAAAGCCATGTGCACACACGCCTCCGTGTGCGCTGTTAATAATATATTGGCGGCGTCACCCCAGATCCTCCCATGCGAAACGACCTACATCAACGCCCGCAGCTGGCTCCGTCATGAATACGTGGGCGGTTGAGGAACCCACGCACACAAAAGGTGGCGTAGCACCACCTGTTCCACACCCCACCCAACAAAGACCAAGCGGAT
>NC_087210.1:36694858-36724858 GCF_015104395.2 Macrobrachium nipponense | reverse complement strand
TATATATTATATATATATGTATATATATTATATATATATATATACACACACATACACATACATACATACATATATATATATATATATATATATATATATATAAAAATAGGATATATATATATATATCTGCAACTGATCTATTCCCTTGGAAAACGGAGTCTTGATAGAAAGAGTAAAACCAGCACTTGTACATAAAACAATCCTTTATTTCTTATGACTACCGGTTTCGGAGTAACTGTCTCCATCATCAGGTCTATAGAAAAACACAGAAAGAAAAAAAAATTAAAAATCACTAAATTACGATCGATCATTAGAATGAAGAAATGTTACACAAAGGTTACATTGTATATATAATAAAAAAAAAGTAATGTACAAGCATAAAAAAGGGAAAGGAAGCAATATTAAAAAAAAAAAAAATAATAAATAAATACCTGCATCATGAAGGCATACAAACATACACACTAAAAATTTAAAAACACAGCATCTCCGTGGACCTCTCGTTGTTACTGAGGGAAGGTTTCAACTTTAATGTGTAGAGACTTTCTACTATTGCCAGCTCCATGGGGGCCACTCGACTAGAGAGAATGGAAAATGAATCTAACCTTAGAGGGTGATCACTATTTTCTGCGTGATCCCGTATGGCACTGAATGGTGGTTTTGCTAACAGCCTGTTTGTCCTAACTGATCTTCCCAAGTGTTCAAACCATCGTACGCGTGCTTGGCGCTTTGTTTTCCCCACGTAAATTGCATTACAGCAATTGCACTCGTATTTATATACAACATGAGACTGTAGTTCTGGGGGTACGATGTCTTTGTACTTGAACAAACCACCAATAGTATACTTAGGCTTGAACACTACCCTAACATTAACTTGAGGATAAAATTCTCTTAATAGTTTTTTTAGTAGTTTATTTTTAACAGAAAAACTCTTATTGCCATAGAAAAACATGGTAAAATACAGTACTGCTTTATTGGCTTTTAAAATGGGAACTTTCGGGAACAATAACTTTTCTAGCTGTTTACCAACATATGTATCTATGAAAACATTATTAAAACCGTTTTTTGAAGCATTTCTTTTATAAACTGAAATTCTGAATGAAGACTAAAATAATTTGAACAAATATTAAAGGCACGGGTCACAAGTGTACAGACTAAATTGCGTTTATAAACTATAGGGATGAATGAAGAAAATTTAGTTGTGAGTCATGTAAATGTTGGTTTCCTGTAAACTGATGTTGAAAAAGTGTTATCGCTGTGTTTACTTACGAGCACGTCAAGGAAAGCTAAAGTATTATTGTTCTCTACTTCTGAAGTAAATTCAATATTTTGGTGTTTTGAGTTAAAATAATCAAGAAACAGGGGTACATGTTCTTCAGATCTAAAAATTAAAAATGTATCATCTACATAACGTCGGTAGAACAGTGGTTTAAAAGAACTGGGACAATTATCTAACCAAACAACTTCGTGATGAGATAAAAAGGCATTGGCCAAAGTAGGACCGAGAGGGTTTCCCATTGCTACACCATCTTTTTGTTTATATACATTTGCGTTAAACATAAAATAACATTCAGACGCAGCTAATGTGAGTAGTTTGTGTAACTGTTGTTTATTAAAATTACGGATACTGTTGGAGTCATTAAACAAGTTGTTGATGCATATATCAATGGTTTCTGCTAAAGGAATATTAGTAAATAAAGATTTAACATCGAAACTAACAAGGACACAATTCCCTAGTTCTAGATCACAAATTTCTTTGGCAAAAGTAAATGAATCTTTAACTGTATACTGATTGCATGTTACAGGAGCTAAAATAGGAACAAGAAACTTTGACAAATGGTAGTTGAAAGTACCTATAGCTGACATGATTGGTCTGAGTGGGACACCTTCCTTGTGCACCTTTGGGAGGCCATAGAGCACTCCAGGTTTAGATCCAGATGTAAATAGATCGTTATAAGTATGTTCATCTAGAATGCCCTCAGACTTCAACTTTCTTAAGAACCTGTTAATACTTTCCTCCTTATTGAGTAACTTTAAAAGAATGTCGTCTTTAACTAATTCAAATTTAGTGTGGTCGTCAAGGATAAATTGCATTTTACTTAAATATTCATCTTTATTTAAAAGAACAACCCCGTTGCCTTTATCAGGTCGTATTACCACTATGGATTTATCTTTGGATAAGCTTAATAAAGCAGAATGCTCTTCCTTAGAGATATTGTGAATAAAATCGTTATGAGGATCAAAATATGCAGACTGAGCCAGATGCTTCAAGGAACTTCTGAAATACTGAAAACCTCTATTGTCGGAGTCATAAAATTCATGAGTAATCAATTTTTTTAAAAATATTTCAAAAGTACAAAAGTGTTCAATAAAATCAAGTTTACCATATGAAAGTGCAAACTTTAACCCCCTAGAAAGGACTCTTTTTTTCAAGGTCATTCAGTACCCTATTTGAATGGTTGAAAATAACAATATCATGCGAAATGCCATCATCATCAGTAAAACCTAGCTTTTTTAATTTCCTAGCCTGAACAAATTTGACACGACTAATAGACGCTACATTGATACGTTCAATCAAACACAAAAGGTGATGGAAATCGAGCCACGATACAGCCTCCCTAAATTGAAGAATTGAACGGGTTAATCTTTCGTTGAGCTGTTTAAAATTCCTTTGTTTAGTTTTAATTTCTCTTCGTAGGAACTGGCGCTGGCAATTTGTTCAGGAAGGTGTCCCACTCAGACCAATCATGTCAGCTATAGGTACTTTCAACTACCATTTGTCAAAGTTTCTTGTTCCTATTTTAGCTCCTGTAACATGCAATCAGTATACAGTTAAAGATTCATTTACTTTTGCCAAAGAAATTTGTGATCTAGAACTAGGGAATTGTGTCCTTGTTAGTTTCGATGTTAAATCTTTATTTACTAATATTCCTTTAGCAGAAACCATTGATATATGCATCAACAACTTGTTTAATGACTCCAACAGTATCCGTAATTTTAATAAACAACAGTTACACAAACTACTCACATTAGCTGCGTCTGAATGTTATTTTATGTTTAACGCAAATGTATATAAACAAAAAGATGGTGTAGCAATGGGAAACCCTCTCGGTCCTACTTTGGCCAATGCCTTTTTATCTCATCACGAAGTTGTTTGGTTAGATAATTGTCCCAGTTCTTTTAAACCACTGTTCTACCGACGTTATGTAGATGATACATTTTTAATTTTTAGATCTGAAGAACATGTACCCCTGTTTCTTGATTATTTTAACTCAAAACACCAAAATATTGAATTTACTTCAGAAGTAGAGAACAATAATACTTTAGCTTTCCTTGACGTGCTCGTAAGTAAACACAGCGATAACACTTTTTCAACATCAGTTTACAGGAAACCAACATTTACATGACTCACAACTAAATTTTCTTCATTCATCCCTATAGTTTATAAACGCAATTTAGTCTGTACACTTGTGACCCGTGCCTTTAATATTTGTTCAAATTATTTTAGTCTTCATTCAGAATTTCAGTTTATAAAAGAAATGCTTCAAAAAAACGGTTTTAATAATGTTTTCATAGATACATATGTTGGTAAACAGCTAGAAAAGTTTATTGTTTCCCGAAAGTTCCCATTTTAAAAGCCAATAAAGCAGTACTGTATTTTACCATGTTTTTCTATGGCAATAAGAGTTTTTCTGTTAAAAATAAACTACTAAAACTATTAAGAGAATTTTATCCTCAAGTTAATGTTAGGGTAGTGTTCAAGCCTAAGTATACTATTGGTGGTTTGTTCAAGTACAAAGACATCGTACCCCCAGAACTACAGTCTCATGTTGTATATAAATACGAGTGCAATTGCTGTAATGCAATTTACGTGGGGAAAACAAAGCGCCAAGCAGTACGATGGTTTGAACACTTGGGAAGATCAGTTAGGACAAACAGGCTGTTAGCAAAACCACCATTCAGTGCCATACGGGATCACGCAGAAAATAGTGATCACCCTCTAAGGTTAGATTCATTTTCCATTCTCTCTAGTCGAGTGGCCCCCATGGAGCTGGCAATAGTAGAAAGTCTCTACACATTAAAGTTGAAACCTTCCCTCAGTAACAACGAGAGGTCCACGGAGATGCTGTGTTTTTAAATTTTTAGTGTGTATGTTTGTATGCCTTCATGATGCAGGTATTTATTTATTATTATTTTTTTTTGTTTTTTATATTGCTTTCCTTTCCCTTTTTTATGCTTGTACATTACTTTTTTTTATTATATATACAATGTAACCTTTGTGTAACATTTCTTCATTCTAATGATCGATCGTAATTTAGTGATTTTTAATTTTTTTTTTCTTTCTGTGTTTTTCTATAGACCTGATGATGGAGACAGTTACTCCGAAACCGGTAGTCATAAGAAAATAAAGGATGTTTTATGTACAAGTGCTGGTTTTACTCTTCTATATATATATATATATATATATATATATATATATATATATATATATATATATATATATACATATATATATATATATATATAATATATATATATATATTATATACACACAACTCACACACACACTCATATAAGCATATATTATAGATATTATCTATATATATATTATTATACACACACACTCATATAAGCATATATTATAGGAACAACGCATGAACCTCAAATAGAAAAAAAAAGATAGAATATGAAATGTATTGCAAACCCACTGATGTAAAAGAGCGGAGAGTAATGAATTTGAAAGAACGAGAGGTCAGGTCAGGCCTTAGAAGTTGAATGGCAAAAAAAGTGGGAGAAAAAGTAATAAATAATAAAGCTAGCTTGCACCACAAGCAGAAAAGGCCTAGAAAGTTTGCATTTAAACCAGAGGAAAAAGAAAATATTTCAAATAAAACAGGTAGTACCTGCCCAAGATAAATGCTGCTGCAAGACGGGAGACAATAATTCGAATAATTTGAAATAAAATAGAGGTTGTACACGACCTTGTTATTATATACAATAATTGAAAAAAATTCAAGAAGTAAATAATTAACAAGATAATGGTTACTGTACCCAGATAAATGAAATTTAGCTGTACTAACTATAGGCTTGTTACAAAAGTCCTATTGCTCAAAGCAGGTCATTAGATTTCATTTTAACTATTCAGCTGAATCGTCTTGTAATAAGAAATTTTGGTATTCCAAGCGAAGTACTTTGTGCCGCTTGTATTTTATGACTAAACACTTTGCACCCTCCCAAGAGTATGGACTATATTCACAACAAGCTTTCACCTTTGCATCTTGCACCATGCAGGGAAGGCCTAGAAAGTTTGCATTTAGACCTGAGAAAAAAGCACAATATTTGAAATAAAATAGGGATCTGGACAGGAAGAGGAATTCTGCTGCATGACAGGAGAAAGCAATGAATAATTTGAAACAAAGTAGAGGTGGTGGAGAACCTAGTAAATATACTATATTTTAAAGAATTCAAGAAGTAGACAATTATCACATAAAGGTTACTGCAACCAAATCTTTGAAATTTTGCAGCACTAAATATAGAATTGTTGAGAAAAGATGGCCCCCAAGATAATCATCTGTTCTTTCGGCAATAGCAAACAAAATAGTCACATTACTCTAAGCAGGTCATCAGATTTAATTATAGTTCTTCAGCTGAATCATCCAGTAACTAGCATTTTGGTATTCCAAAGGAAGTACTCATTGCCATCCCCCTGACTGGCAAGACCTTATAGAATTTCAATATCAGATCAACCTAGGAAAAGTACATAAAGTTTCATGAATGAGTTAAAAGATTACATATCTTATAATTGAAAATTTACAGCCTACAAAGACTATGGACTATTTTCACAACATGCCCACCTTTGCAACTTGCACCATATATTTTTCAATACTTCAATCTTTGACTGAACCTAGGTTAAAGAATGAAAAAATCTGAAAAATTTACAGCCTCTTAAGAGTATAGATCATCTTCACAATTTGCACCACAGTATTTTGAATACTTCAGAATCTATGACAGAAGCTAGGTTGAGAACTATTATAAAACTGAACTTTACGCAGCCTCCTAATAGTATGGACCATCTTACCAACATGCTTTCATCTTTGCAACTTGTCTCACAGCTTTTTGAATACTACAGAAACTTTGATAAAGCTAAGATTTATAAAACAGCAGAATGTTTAGCAGCCTCCTAAGAGTATGGATCATTTTCACAACGTGCTGTCCTATTTCGACTCGCAAATCAACTTTTGAAATGGTTCAGAATCTTCGATCAAATCTAGGGAAATGATTAAAAATAACTCAATATTTTGCAACCTGGCAAAAGTATGGACCATCTTCACAACATGCTCTCTGCTTCGCAACTTGCACCACAGGTTGGTTTGGTTAATCCAATAATAATTTATGAAGAATACTTCTTCTTTGGTTAATCCAATAATAATTTATGAATACTTTTTTCAGAATCCGTTTTTTTTCCCAAAATTTGCTTTTCTGTGTTTAAGGCTTTCTCTTGCCTTATAAAATTAGTATATTTTACATGCCAAGTTGAGCTGGACTTTAGAAGGGTTTGATTTATGATTTGTTCCTTTTATCAAACAATATTTGTCCCACAGATTTATTGTAAGGATATCCTAGGACCCATTTTTTTAAATACCGAGATTAAAACATCTTCATAGACAATTAAATATGCCTCAAATAAACAATTTCTAATAATCATTAATACTTATAGTGTATTGGTTTATATGAAATTTACCAATACTTTAAATGAACAATGTATAATATATTTACATATCGGCACAATATTTATTTAAGGCACAATTCCCCTGTTTGTTATACAGTACGCAACAGTATTAACATTGCAAGATGCGAGTATCGGCTCCACAACAGAGATCACGCGACATTTCCACGGCTCCTTCAAGCTTTCTTCAGCGATCCCTGGGCTCCTGTCCTTGCAGCTCTCGTTTCTATTCAATAAGCACCTGTGCATTTATTGCGCCTCTCCTGGTGTTTTTGAGCTGCTTTAGGTTATGTGCTCCTGCTTAGTCGTGAGTTTGACCTACTGAAGGCATCAGAAGGCCGCCTTTCAGTGGTGGAGAACGGTAAGAAGGTCGGAGTTATACGTCTGATGATCATATCAGTGCTTGGAGGCCTCTAGTGACTCCGCAGTGACCGTCCTTGTTGTTTGTTATGACGTTCAATTTTGCCATACGTTGCCTTTTATATATCATCGTAATAGTTTCTCCGGTATTGGATGTTGATTATACACAAAAAGGTGTATTAGTAATATCATAAAGCGATTATAGTAAAAAGATAGGTTTAAGGTTCGTTTCTTACCGCGTCTCCGGCTGTCGTGTACACAGGTAAGAGTGATTTTCTACCTCTTACGCATTTCTTCTCTTTCATTTTGGTAGAAATGTTAGGAGAGCGCTTCATGGTATATGGGTTTATACAAGTTAAGCACTTGACGGTATATGTGTTTATTTGTAGAGTTAAATGCGTACTTTCTAGTTTCTCAATGTCAGTTTTTTGGGACCTTTTTTGTATTTTGATGTATTTTTTAAAATTATTTAATGGGAAAGTTCTTGTCAATGTTCCTTGTATCCCTCTTAAATTTTATTTACTTTGTGAAGTTTGTGTCACGACTGGTTTCTGTCTGGATTAGGGCACTGAGCCAATCTGGATACAGGATCCAAAATATATATTAAAAAAAAAAAAAAATAAAAAGCTAAATCTGTTTAGGGCTCTTGTAACATCTGTAGTTCGTTAATATATATATATATATATATATATATATATATATATATGTATATATATATATTTATATTATATATATAAATATATATATATATATGATATATATATAAAGATATATATATATAGTTATATATGTATTTAGATTATATATATATATATTATATATATATATTTATGTGTATATATATGTATATATATATACTATATATATATAGATATATATATGTGTGTGTGTGTGTGTGTGTGTGTGTGTGTGTGTATATATATATATATTATATATATATATATATATATATATATGTAGTGTGTGTGTGTGTGTGTATATATATATATATATATATATATATATATATATATATATTCATTAAGCGGCCACACCAATAATAGAGGAAAGGGAAAGGAGTGCCAAGCGCTTCGTCTTATTTTCCACACATTTTCGAAGTACAAAGCTAAAAACAACCAGAGTAACTAACAAAGTAAACATAATGGTTGAAAAAAAGGCAGCAAAACCATTCAAAATCATGAAAATGGGTTAAAACCAGTACTGGAGGCACGGGCACTGCTCAGCAGGTGATGAAAAGAACTAATCTTGAAAATTTCTCATTTTAATAAGGTCAACTGTTTAATCAAGATTTGACTAAACAGTTTGTAACTATATTTCCAACTTTACGTTACTTATTATGGACTTGTCAAAACACGCAAACCTGGTAACCCCATTAGACCAATTTCAGCGCTGTTGGGTCATGTACTTGTAAGTTATCAAAATAGTTGGTTAAGATTCTTTCACCTTTAGTAGGAAGTATTTCGAACTCTAATATCAAAAAATGAACTAATAAAAAAACTAAATAACACAACTATTAATTTCAAGTCTAAAAATTATTAGTTTTGATGTATCTTTACTTACAAAATATCCTATAAATGTCTTGCTTGAATATTTACCTGAATTTTCGGATAATTATGATTTAGTTTTATCTATTAATAACATTTTAGAACTGATTAACCTTTGCATTTGTGATCCGGTTTTTACTTTGGATGAAAACCGATTTTAACTTTTGATGAAAACCGGTTTTAACTTTTGATGAAAAATTTCATTCACAAAAATTTGGAATGGCAATGGGAAATCCCCTTTCGCCAGTTTCAAGTAATTTATAAATGGAGTTCCCTGACTACATTTTTACCTCATTTTTTGCCACATGGTGCTCTGTGGTTTAGATATGTAGATATGTTTTGCACATGGCCTCTAGCCGAAAGTGTGAATACATTTCTTTTCAAACTAAGCAATTTTGTACCTTCAATTAATTTTACTTAAGAAGAAAAACATAATGGTCGTCTCTCATTTTTAAGTGTAAATATTCACCGTACTTTAATTGGCTTTAAATACTCAGTTCATACGAAAACCACAAATTTAATTCATGCATCGACTATTCTAATAAAAATCCCGTAAAGTAGGGTATTTTTTTTCTATGTTTTTAAGAACTTTACGTATCGGCAGCCCTGAATTTCTTTAGTTAGAGTTGAAAATATTTTTAGCATATCGAAACATTACAATACCCCAAATATTTGGTTGAATATGCTTTGAAAAGAGCACAAAGACCTTTCTATTCAGTAACTACCAGAGTGGCTTTTATCAATCAAATTGTACTTATTTTAGCATATGCTGATCTACGTAGCGTTCCCAGTTTTCGCGAATCATTAATAGTAATGATTTTTTTTTTATTTGAAATACCTTGGGAAAAAAACTAAAAAGGAATTCTACCAGTTTATCAGGGTTGCGCTTACAAGGTTCCTTGCATGAACTGCAAGTGATAAACTTTATAGTATATAAGACAAAATGGCAAGGGAACGGAAACAAAATTAAACAACACAGATATAGTGTGAGATCGGGACAAATGCCGAATGCATTATTTTTGCATATTAATCATTTTAATTAATCACACGATTCATTGGGAGGGGGTAAAAATGGTTTTATACTAAACAATGTAACTAGCAGATATGATATCGAATCATCTTTGACTAAATAACACGGTGACTTATTGAATGTACACCAAGGTATGCACAAGCTAGACTCATCTGTTGTTAAGGTATGCAACGCATCTGTTGTTAAAGAGATTTTTAAGATAGTTTCTTTTTCATCACCTGTTGAGCTGTGTTCGTACATGACGTACTGGTTTTAACCTGTTTCCATGATTTTGGATAGTTTTTGTTTCCCTTTATCTAGCTACCTATTCTCGGTGTTTTTACCACTGTGCCTCGGAAATGTGTTGAAAATAACGCGAAGGCGCTTGGTGTGCCTCTTTATTACTTTTCCTGTTGCCTTAGCTGAATATATTGTCACACGCTATTTAGTGACAATTTATAAACACACACACACATTATATATATATATATATATATATATATATATATATATATATATATATATATATATATATATATATATATGAATTACCATAACAAGTATTATACTACGTTTAAAAGTGCGTGTGAAAATTTCAAGCTCGTAAAGAATAACCAGCTATTACATAATATTTTTGAAAGCTATACAACGAACGGTGTCGTATCCATAACAACCTCAGGCTAAAAACAGCCCCTCCACTAATAAAGACAATTAAAACCAGCAAACTCACTTGAAGCATCAAAATTTTTCACCATATATATCTAGATACAGATCTCAGCCATAAAATACAGTAGATAAAAAAGTCCTCAAGTCTTAATTAACAGGAACTTGACAACCAGAATTGCTGTAAAGAAATGAAAAACTAACTCTGATTAATAGTAAAATGCAACTGAAAGAATACCAATTTTCCATGTTACTCACATACTGTATTTGCCTTTTAACTGGCTTGAAATTTAAACTTGATAAAACACTAGATAAAATACTCCTAAAAATAGCAAGGCTATCGATTTTAGCCAGCAAGAGAAAAACATTAATGATACGTTCACAAGTACAGAGATGTACAAGATTTTTTAAGAATACCCTTAGCATCCTAAACTTAAAAGGAAAAAAAATCGTCGAAATTTCACTTTATAATTCTTACAAATGTTAAAATATTTTAGCCAGTTAATCAGCATTAAAAGTGTGAACAACTGCATCAGTATCTAGAAAAAAAATTAGGCAAATACTAAAAGTATTATGTTCACCATTGTCATTCCAAGTTAAACAACAATAATAAAAACTAATATTAAAAACCGTTTCCTTATAAATTCACAGTTAAACGGGCTCAGATACATTCAGAATCCTAATTTATAGTATACATAAAAACTTTCAAAAGCTCTTTCGTTTTTAGCGCGTTGAATTACCTAAAGAACTCGCATCATCAATTAACGAAAATTAAATTCTTCAAAACGTCACACTTTGTCTATGAATATTATGAAAACGACAGTTGAATGGAGCAATTAATTCCCTCCCCTTAGCAATTCGCATTAAATAAAACAAATAACTACCAAATTGTCAACCCATACGCCTCATTTGTTGAGGGCGATGCTACCAGGTAAGCGTAATACTGACATTTAGGAGTATAATATCAATAATTTTTTCGCGATCCTGTAGGAGAGAGAGAGAGAGAGAGAGAGAGAGAGAGAGAGAGAGAGAGAGAGAGAGAGTGGAAAGGGTAGAAAGATAATGAGTGCGTGCATTTATGTGATCGTGCAAGAGAGAGAGAGAGAGAGAGAGAGAGAGAGAGAGAGAGAGAGAGAGAGAGAGAGAATCCCATTCTCGGCAACCAATAACAGCCGCTTTCATTAAACAATATTATCATCGTAAACATTTTTTTGAGCGAAATATCGCATATGATGGCCTATTCTTATCCGGACGCTCCGCATACTAACCGAACGATAATGATCCGTTTTGATCATCCGGAATGTGACACGGAGTGTGATACGGTAATAAATTCATTCAAATAACCGCGCTCTGGTGAAACGAGATTCCGAATGAACGGCGTTCCTTTAACTGGAATTTGCTGAAACGGAGCACTGCTGCTGACCGCTGATCTCTTCACGAAACTCCTGTCGATTGTAGCTCCATAATTACATTTTCCATCGAAGTCGACCGCAGATGTATTTAACTAAGGCTTTCTTAACCAGAGTCTCTTTACCAGAGTCCACTTAACGGAAAAAGTTTTACTGTGACGCATTTATAAATCGTTTATGACAGCATGAGTCAAACCGATGATTACAGATCATCGCCAGGACAATTTCTGAATGAAATAATGACTATAAAAGAGCGTATGAGAGCATTGTCAGGCAATAAATGGTGGCAGGTGGTGCTTCCCACCGTGGCTTTGATGCCAGTCATACACGACACAAACGTATTTAACCTAATAGTGATTGTCTCGTTCGATCCCAAAATAACAACCATATACAACGGCCTGGTGAGATGAGAGAGACAAGAGAGTGTAATGGTTTTCAGAAAAATGAATAACAACTGCATTGTTATGCTTTACGGTAAAGTGAGATATGATTACACCTACAAGTCTTTCATTTCTTCTTGTGTTAAACATGAAGACATAAGGTTTTTAATATAAATAATATTCTTGTTTTAAAAGGCTTTAAGGTAATAACGGTGATTTAAAGGAGCAACTGTTTTAGTATCTATTTTGTCTTTTTTTTATTAATAGCAGATTTGTTCTTAATTTGCATTTTGACGTTTCCTTTTAAGCATAGAAAGGAAAAATGAAACATGATCGTACAACATATTTACCGAAGCATCGTAAAAACAGTTCATTCACCTGAAATACTTCGTGACCATGAACATGAATAACGAATTTTTCACGTTATTTGGTGGTGTATTTCCTCATGAACAATTTAGAAAGTCCACAGAGGGACACGAAAAGAAAGTAAATCAAGAAGAAAGCCTTTCTCGGAGTCACCGAGAGGGTGAAGGGTAAGAGTCACGGGAGAGAGAGAGAGAGAGAGAGAGAGAGAGAGAGAGAGAGAGGTCGACCATGCCCAATTGATTGCAGAGTACCCCAGAAGGCTGCCGCTGACCCTACAAAACAATACCCTGCGGGAGCAAAAGGGCGAGCATTAAAAAAAAAGAAAAAAAAAAAAGTTTCTTCAGAGCTTCATTAGAGAGGACGGCCCGTGCTCCACGCTAAACACCTGTCCTTGGAGATGGCCCACCGCTAACTACTTTGCGAGAGAGGAACGTCACAGAAATGGGAGCAAAAAATGATGATGCCACCCTCTTCAAAACCCCTCCAGATTGCGTTGAAATAATTCACAAATGTATCATCGATAATTGCAAAAGGACAAATACTATAATTCCTCATTGTTAACTGGGCCAAACAAAACCCTGTCTATACGGAAAATCATATTTACATAAAGATGTAAACAAAGCTGCTCTTTAATTGATCTCTAAAGCTTCTAAATATACCGGGAATTGCTGCTCTTCAGCAAGAAAAAGATTTTCCAATAATAATAATAACAACAATAATAATAGTAATCCTAGAAGATGGATTGTAGGCAAATGGAATCAGCTGATTTGAATGACAAATGGTAGTAAATACCAAATAATGACAGAATAAGAGGAGTAGTGTTACAGAATAGGTGAAGCGTGGAATTAGTAGACTGGAAGAAAACTTGGAGTTTTTAGTAAGCCATTGTTTTAATGTATGAAAAAATGGTTGAGCCCACTTTCCTTTATGGAAGTGAAGCATGGAATCTCAATATGAACGAGTTATTTGAAAAGTTTATGAGGCATAAAAGAACTGAGAAGACACATGGTAGAACTACCTTAAAGGTTACCATTGGCTTAAGAATGGACCAGATTAGTTTGAGATGATTCGGTCATCTGGAGAGAATGTTAGACGATAGCCTGGTGGAGAGAGCATATAATTCATAAGTGTAGGGAAGAAGTAGGAGAGGAAGACGAACTCCAAGAAAGGAGAAAAAATCACGAGAAAGAAAGATTAATATCCAACAGTGAGAAAGTGCATGAAAAACAGAGGTGGAAGGCAGTGAGTGTGTGTGTGTGTGTGTGTGTGTGTAGGGTGCTCAACGCGCTATAAGAGAGCCTTCTATCATGGTGAATGAAGTGGGTGATGCTGTGGAAATTTTATGCACACCAGGTTCATCACGTTTCAGAAGCTAGTAGGGAACTACTTGACATTGAAAAAAAAAAAATTACAGTCGAAGGCAACAGTAATGATAATCAAATTAATTACTTTAAAAAATATACAAATCCCATTAAAGAAATCAAGGAAAACGTGCAAAAGGCGGAGATGCAAATAATGAAAAATCCATAGCATAACAAAAAAACAGTAAAGTAATCTTCCTTCCATTATACACAACACGCACTTATCCTGATATTAGTCATTGCTTTTTATAAAAGGAACAAGATGCCTAATAGCTTTCTGGTCTGTATATTAACGTTACCAATTTAACGACTAAAAAACACGGTATCTGTGTTGGCTTACATATAATTGAATATATGCTCACATCTTACAAAGTACTCTCTCTCTTTTTATGTGTAGTATGTATGTATATATTAATATATATATATACATATATAATAATATATAAATATATATTATATAATATATATATATAAAAGAAAAGCAAATACTGTAATACCAATATACAAAGAGGAAACAACCAACGAGTGAACATCGACTCCACGGCAAAACAATCACTACAAACAAAAGTCAGACAAACTACCCACTCGACTCTCGCTACCCTCTGTTCCTTTCCCATACACCAACTGTAGTCCCTGGAAAACGAGAGTAAGAAGAAAAAAAAATCCTCAACCTGCTTGCCTAAGGGCCCATATATACTTAACACCAGGACGGCGCTGGACCCAAGCATGTAACTTAACTAACCCGCGCCAGGTTGCTATGGTAAGACATAGAGAGAAAAGAAAAAGCCCAATAGTTTGGGTCCGCAAACCACCTGCTTGACGTGTCATGGTCGGTTCTTCCTTTGTTGATCGGATGGCTCTCTCTCTCTCTCTCTCTCTCTCTCTCTCTCTCTCTCTCTCTCTCTCTCTCTCTCTCTCATATTCAAGGCTCCTTTGTGTACGCAAAGGAATCCGTGTTTTTTTTCTAAGAATGTCTTTGGAATTAATGGTGAGATAATATAAAAACATTAAGTACATTTGATATCGGAGGGTAATCTCCAAATGTCAGTGTTCATCGATTATGTGACCGCCCAAAATGAAGTACAGATGTTATCACATGGTATCTCCGACAGATTTTGCTAAGAAACTCTGTTCTTAAAAAAAAATAATGAAAATGTAGAGGCTTGTCGGAAGTTTGACCACAGTCCAGCTATAAAATACCTGAACATTTGCCATTATTGTTTGCAAATCTGTTCCATATGAGTCATTTAAAAAGAATGTTCTCTGTAACAAACGACAACAGATACACCATAAAACGCTAAGAAATGATACAATAACAGAAGCGATTATTTAGGAACTATGAAAAATGAATGAAATGCTTAACATGAAACATAAAACAATTTCGCTTACAACTCACGGATGGGGAAAGATTTAGCGCACATTTGTCAAATAAATGACCTCACCTAACATTCGCGCATCTGCGAAAGTTTCCTTCCGTATGATATACACGGCCAAGAACGATAGTTATGTGAGACATAATTTATTATCATTACCATAAATATTATCCGCCGTTTGTCGTATATTATCAATATTAACCAAAATAAAGAGCTTTTGCTAAAAAAAAATAATAACAATAATAAAAAAAGCCAGCTATGAATAGATGAGGCAAGTTTAGGCAAAAACCTAGATATAAGTGTAAGTAAATATACGTAAGAGATGATAAAAAGTCCTTTTTTGTGAGTTTCTTTAGGGTATTGCCACAAGGAAGGCATGGTTTCTTACGTATAATCATTCTTTATTGTTAAGTTAACCATAGCAAACATGCCACAATTTCAATAAATGGAGAGAGAGAGAGAGAGAGCAGAGAGAGAGAGAGAGAGAGAGAGAGAGAGAGAGAGAGAGAGAGGTGGCGCCGATTCGATTACCAAACAAGTCATAATGCTCAAAATAGTTCCCTTCATTTAATTAAGGCCTCTTTTGACTTAAACCACCAAATTATATGCCTGGTTGTTAATAGTTGTGGTACGTCTCACTTGGAGTACAGAATGATCAGAATGATGGAATGGGGCATTTTAAATATACATACATACATACATACATACATTCATATATATATATATATATATATATATATATATATATAATATATATATATATATATATATATATATATATATATATATATAAGCGAATACCACGGGAAATGATAGACAGGAATCCAAGTGCTTTCGTCTTTATTCAGACATCGTCAAGTAGCTCCTTGACGATGTCTGAATAAAGACGAAAGCGCTTGGATTCCTGTCTATCATTTCCCGTGGTATTCGCTTATTTATGAAGTCACGTGCATCTACTGTGATTTTTTAAGCATATATATATATATATATATATATATATATATATATATATTTATATGTATATAAATGCACGTGATTATATACGTTTGTGTGTTTGAAATAGCCAAAACGCGTGTTATGTGTGTATAAAACACCAGAGAAGAAAAGGGAACGCTTGGTATAAATCCTGGCCGGTTTTTTCCTAGTTTTCTAAGACAGACCAATGTTTCTTCTTTCCCTATGGCATATCTACATAATAAAATATATCGTTAAGTAGATTTCTCATACAGCATTTAAAGTCATTCCAGAGCAAAAATCAACAAGATCACACTGTAATTGTGGATAAAACCCCTTTCCATAAAGCCTCCATAATATCAGCCATTTTACAGATCTACGCACATAAAAGACTCACCATCTGCAGAGGTGCAGTGACCTCCTTTGCACAAACTGTATCATTCACCTCTTCTTGCAAGCACACTCCCGGTTCCAGGATACTGAGGCCCTTCATTTCCAGAAGCGCTTGACCTCTTAACTAACCAACACTATCTAGATCTTCTTCGCCTCTTCCCTTGAACACTTTCATTCCATAATCTTTTCACTCACCTATCGTTTTTCGTTCGTTCCACCTTAGCTAAACTTCACATAACAATCGAATCGTCCTTATTCACCATTTCTATGTCTCTCCACATTTCTAACCCATTTCATTCGTCATATAAAACATTATCTAAACTTATATTTCATATCAAGAGTTTCAGTCTTTCTTCTTTCGTTTTAATTTAAAATCCATACTTCATTTGCAAAAGGGAGAGTTGGCTAACAATGCATATCTTGCAACTCTGGCCTCTTATCTTGTCACTGCACTACTTTCATAATTGTTTTCTCTACATGCACTCTAAGACTTAAACCAACCTATTCTACATCATCATCTTCAAATTACCTTTTCTCAATGGACATTTTCAAATGTTCTATGTATCTAAATATCTATCTGTGTCTATATATATATATATATATATATATATATATATATATATATATATATATATATATATATATATATATATTGTTCACAGACTGATGATGCACCGAGAATTGTGTGCGGAACGTTTTTAATAAATTATGGCATTCTACTAATGTATCATGGTACCCCCTGAAGTATTGTTATCTTCGCCGACTGGAGACTATATATATATATATATATATATATATATATATATATATATATATATATATATATATATATATATATATATATATGTAAGTCAGTATAAAAGGCCCATTAAAACACACTCGTTTAAAGCTAAAGACTCCAGTTCGGTGGACTGACTTCCACCCTTATCAAGTTTTGAATGACAGACAAAGTTACATTGGCAAAATATATAGTGGGAGATATGCCCTTAAGTGATGCCTGGGTCACCACTAAGCCGTTAGTTTTGTCAATTGTCTTAATTCACTTCATCGTTCCCTTGTGGAAGATAATGCCTATAGGATTAGAGTCTCAGGCTCCAATGGCAAGGTTGATCCTATTATCTTGTTGTTTTATCAGTGAAGATTCTACCATCTGACATTTGTATCGACAGCAGCTTTTGTATAAAATTCGGGGTGAGTTCCAATCAATGGTATGGTTCGTGTTATTTATAAGATGGAAAATGGCCAAACTATGTTGTCCATATCTAGTTCGGCATTTTCCATCATATAAGTAACACAAACCATACCATGGATTGGAACTCATCCCCAATTTTATACAAAAGCAGATGTCAATACAAATGTCAGATGGTTATTGATAAAACAACAAGATAATAGGATGAACCTTTCCACTTTCCAACTGAGCCTGGAACTCTGACCATATCAACAATATCTTCCTTAAGGCACTGATGAATCAGATTAAGACAACTGACATAACCAACGTGGCCTAGCGGTGACCCTAAGCATCACCTAAGCGCATATCTCCCACTATATATTTCGCAAATGTAACTTCTTCTGTCATTCACTACTTGATAAAGGTGGGAGTTAGTCCACCGAAGTATAGTCCTTAGTGTTAAACCAGTGTTTTATTTGCTGCTATAACAGAAAAATTTATTTACACACACACATACACACACACCCGCACACACACACACACACACACACACACACACATATATATATATATATATATATATATATAAACATATATATATATATATATATATATATATATATATAATATTATGTATGTACATATATACATTAGTGTGTGTGTATGTATGTATGAGTGTGTGTATATATATATATATATACTATATATATAATATATATATATAATATATATATATATTATATATGTATATATATAATAAATAAACCGACCAGAAACTTCATATAAACAGAAAATAAAGGATTCGCAGAACAAACAATCCCGGACACGAACAGCTTTTCAAAATCTCATAACACAGCGTCAATACGGCCAATCAGAATAGCATTACGGTCATATACATAACAATAAAACATAATACCCTCCATAAAATGCATAGACGCAAGTCGTTATACCGATGAACATCATGGAAAACCGACGGTGATCATCGAATAATTCAAGTCTGAAGAAGAATTATCTCATGTCATTAAAATCGAGATGATCGCTAAAATAAAATAAATACATAGTTATTTATAACATGAAGTCACTCAATGGAATCTATTCAGAACTTTCAAACTGACATTTCCTCCCTCTGATTATCTATAATCAATTAAAAAGATGTAAGAATTGTATTTCTTATGAATGAAACTAACTTTCACATGACATCTGAAAAGAAACTGATTTTTCATACTGTTATATGAACAGTAATACTGTTACTAAGCACAAATTGCAAGAGAGAGAGAGACTGGACGCTTATGCCACTCCCATTTCTACTAACATCAGTAATAAAATACTAAAAGCAATAACAATACAATCACTTAAAGTGGTGATGTTGATGGTGATGGGAGAGATTTCACCATCATTTATGATACCCGATGCAGCTGGGATATAGACGCACTTAACCATCATGCAATGTACTTCTGATTTTCAAAATGAAACCACTTTAAAAAACCAGCAAACCATTATAAAGAATATTTAACAAAATCTCTCTCCCTTTCTCTCTCTGTATGTATACATACACACACACACTACACAAGCACACACACACACACACACACAAATATATATATGTATATATATATATATATGTATGTATGTATGTATGTATGTATGTATATACATATTTACATGTAGTATGTGAATATATTATATATATATTTAATATACATAACATTCAGATACATACAACGACCGTCATTTAAACAAAAAAAAATAAAAGAAAAGTAAAAATCTATATGACAAAAAAAGTTAATGGCTTACGTTCAGTCTAAAACAAAAACCACCAATCAAAATGAGATATAATTACACGTGCTGTTTCCTTTCTCCGGCACCAATTTATATCACTGGATCACTCTACAGGCCACCAAAATACCTAAAGTCTCATTAGAGCCTTGATGATCATGTAAGTATGCATGAATGAATGTAATTTCCTCTTGTTTGTTTATATATAGATATAGATAATATATAAATATATATATATATATATATATTATAATATATTATTTATTATATATATATTTAATATATGTATATATAGATATATATATTATACATTTTTATAGAATTTATATATATTTATATATATATATATAATAATATTTATATATATATATATATATTATATATATATATATATATATATATACGCATTAAGCTACAAATGTCCTTTAGTATCTAATTCGCTCTACCTCGGAATTAATATATTTTCATATGTGTTAACCAAAGGGGAATTTTTTTTAGTTGATAATTTCGAGGTAGAGGGAATTATATCTTGAAGGACATTTGTAGCTTAATGCGTATATGTGAATCACCGACGGTTAATATATATATATATATATATATATATATATATATATATATATATATATATATATATATATATATATATATATATATATATATATAAATATAATATACGAACATACATACATACTGGAAGAAACGGTTAGAAAGAAGAAATGTGCAAAAACCAAATATAATTGTTTTATTTTGCATTTCTCTCGAAGCAGTGTTTAATACTGCAGTCATTACATAAATGAAATAGCACGAGCTATTCATTATTGATTGAGTTGTTAGTTCTTACTGGCGTCGCAACGACGAGGTTATTGACGCCGTATCATTGAAAGGAATTTACAAAGGAAAAAGAAAATTAAAAAGCTAAATATAAAAATCTGTCAAGAGAACATAGAAAACCCCAAAATCCACGAAATACCCATCCCACCTACACACCTATTTCAAATCAATTGTAAACAAAGTGCAAGCAACACAGCACCCCACATGCTTCCAAATTCCACACAATTCTGTTTAATAAACAGATATTAAAAGTACTAAAACTTTATATATGGTAATAAATATTACATTACTTGGAGGTAAACTTTATGTACATAAAAATTTAACGAAGTAAAAGACTTAAAAGCAAATGACATACGCTAAGGGCGCTGTCACACTAGCGAAATTTCCGTCGACTTTGAATTTGACGTCGACTTTTCATGTTTTGACGACGACTGTCTGGTGTCGTCGTCACGAATTTTGAAAACGGTACCGATCGAATTCCAACCCATCGCTACCACAGACTTTGTTTATATCTCGGAGAGCGCGCATTTCAAGTCATCAGATGCAAGATGAAGTTCTTGGTACAGTGGACAAGATTGCCAGAACAGTTTTTTGGTCGAAAATATGAGGGAGAGTCGATGCTTATGGGACCACAAGCATGATAGTTTTATGAAAAAGGGTCTTAAAAGGAAAAATTACGAAGAAATTACTACCCGACTCAGGGAAAACTTTCCTGAACTTGCTTATCTTCATACAGGTAAGCATGCTATATCGTGAATATCAGATTGTTATATAGCCTAGGTTTGCTCTCATTATGGTTTTTTGTTTGCATTAGCAAATAATATAAACCAAAATCTTTAAAATTTGTGCAATATTTCTCTAGCTTAATTTATAATACAGTCTGACTGTGGTAACGTAAACAAGGTTACGAATAGCCTATCTAAGCTAGCCCTAGCTTATTTTTTTAAAATAAAACTGTTCACGTCGTTTTAATCATGACCGAACCCAAAGACTTTTTTTATTTTATTCTATGCAGCATCATAGAACACATGCAAGCACGACCCACTAGTTGCATTGTGTTATAAAGCATTCTTATTTTATCAGTCCGGGAAGTCACAACGCAGATGGTTTGTTTACGTTTTGACGACGACAACCACGGTATGGAGAACTTGTGTGACAACCAGAGTACGGAATGACGTCGACGACAAACTCAGAAAAGGTCGACGGAAATTTCGCTAGTGTGACAGCGCCTTAACACACTAATACATATACACAAACTCAAACATCATGACCAAACTAACCTAAATTTTTTCAAGAAGACCTGCTTCTTGAAGGTAACTAAAAAGGCTATCCTCATTGAAATCTCTTCCTATAATGGCATCCAGTTTAAAATCCGTTCTTCCAACTGCGTTAAAATGACGGTTTCTTACTAACATTAAGCTGGGACATTCTATTAAATGTTTTACAGTGAGGGGAATAAGACAATCCTCACAAAATGGTTCAGGGTCATTGTTCATTAAAAAACCATGAGTAATCCATGTGTGGCCGATCCGTAACCTACATAATGCAGTCTCTTTCCGACGGTCTTCTAACATATAAAGACACGGGTTGATTACATCAGTAAGTTCTCTCATTTTATTATTGCTCTCTATTGTACAATAAAATTGCTAAACTGATTCTACTGTCTTTTTAATTTCAGGAATGTAGTCTGAGCAAGGAATTGCTATACTTCTTGGATTTTTTGATGTACCTGACTTAGCCAGTTCATCAGCTCGTTCATTTCCAACAATGCCAACATGTGAAGGAACCCAGCAGAAGTTAACTGCCTTCTGTTTTTGTTTTAATAAAAACAGCCACTCTGTTATTTCCAGTATCACAGGGTGTACTGGATTAAAAGATGCCAAAGCATTTTCAATCCTTCTAAAGTTACAATTTTATTGAGTGCTATTAAAATGCTAAAAAGTCAGCAGTAAAAATAGAAGCAGAACTTGGTAGTGCACCACAAATACTACTGTCAGGGTATACCACTCCAAACCCAACGCCTGCACTGGATTTGGAGCCATCGGTAAAGATTTGCCTCGAGTTATCATGCTTTTCAGCATGGCAAATGAATTTCTGTTTAAGAATATCATCTGAACAATCCGCTTTGCAACCAGAAACCATTTACAATATTTCACAGAGGGCAACTTCCATAGAGGGAATCTTGAAAATTTTGCTGGAATTACTTTTCCTTTTATTACACTGAGCTCATCTAAGGCACATTTTACCCTGTATCCAAAAGGCTTTGGATATGAAGCGTATCTTTCATGAATACAAAAATTGCCTTTAAAAACAGTATTGTGGGCTAAGGACTCAGGTGTTCTCTGTATGTGGTACCAATATTTCAAAAAGGCAAATTTCCTTATCAAATCTAGGGGCAGTTCACCTGCATCCACTAATAAACTAGATATAAGGGAGCATCTAAAGACTCCTCTTGCAATTCTAATTCCCCCATGGTGAACTGCATTCAAAGTACCTAATCTTCTTGTAGTTGCTGGTGAGTAGATTTCTGAGCCATATGCCAATTTTGAAGCAACCATTGCTTTATAAACATGTAACAAGTGTTTTCTATGAGCCCCCCCATTTGTATGACTTAAGACTTTTAAAACATCTAATGCCTTCATGCGTTTGACTTTGAGGCTCCTGAGATGAGCTTCCCATCTCAACCTGCTATCAAAGATGAGGTCTAAAAACTTTGTTTCCTGTACACATCCGAGTCTCTGTCCATTTAAAAACAGATCTGGGTCTGGATGAACCCCTCTGATACGACAGAACTGCGTAACAACAGTTTTGGCAGAGGAAAATTTAAAACCATGCTCAGCTGCCCAACTGTTAACTTTATTTACTACCAACTGAAGTTTTTTCCTCTGCAACAGACATTTTAGAAATAGATAGATCATCAATGAACATTGATGACATTAAATCTTTTGGAATTTATGAGGCTATCCCATTTATGGCTAAGGCAGAGTGACACTTAACACACTTCCCTGTGGTACTCCTTCCTCGCAAGACTTTCATAATTCCATGCCTCCAGGTAGTATCATAAGCCTTTTCTAGGTCAAAGAAAACCGCCACATAATGCTGCTTGGAAGCAAATGCCTGACAAATTGCATTCTCCAAACGTATCAATACATCTGCGCAAGAGTGCATACAGCGAAAGCCACAGTGAGATGATGATACAATCTTCTTTGATTCTAAAAACCATACCAACCTAAAATTTACCATTTTC
Organism: Macrobrachium nipponense; assembly: GCF_015104395.2. Classification (NCBI taxonomy): domain Eukaryota; kingdom Metazoa; phylum Arthropoda; class Malacostraca; order Decapoda; family Palaemonidae; genus Macrobrachium; species Macrobrachium nipponense. The sequence continues at coordinate 36,701,300 of NC_087210.1, read as the reverse complement.
TCCATAAGTTTACATAAACAGGATGGTAAAGCTATTGGCCTATAGCTTGTAGGGACAGATGAATCTTTCCCAGGTTTGACTAAGGGTAAAACTGTCGCTATTTCCCAAACACTAGGGTAATCACTCTCCTTAAAAATTCTATTAATAATACTTAGAATGGAAAATTTCGTTTCCTTTGAGGTATTCTTGATCATTTCATATAAAATTTCATAAGGTCCAGGTGCAGTGTTTTTATGGTTACTAAGAGCAAATAAAAATTCCTCCATGGTAAAAGGCATATTTTATGATTCAGATTTAAAAGAAGCAAAATCAAGTGTTTCAGATTCTGCTAACACTCTCCCTGTAGAAAGGAGAATTTTCATCCCTGCTTGATATTATTGCAAAATGTTCAGCAAAAACATTGCTTACAGCTTTTGAGTCGGTTATAAGGTCACCATTGACTTTTAAAACAGGGAGGGGACTATAATTATACTTTCCTGCTATTTTCTTAATAACTGTCCATATCTTGGTCATAGGTGTTTTTCGGGTAATTGTTGACATAAAAAGTACCCATGATTCTCGTCTCATGTTTTATTTGCCATCTGAATTTGGCGAGAGCCTTTTTAAAGGAGATCAAGTAGAATTCACATCGATGGCTTCTGTACCTAGTAAAAGCTGCTCTTATGGCTTTACGTCTTATTTCGCATTGAACATTCCACCATGGAACAGGTTTCCGATGCCATTTTCCACCGGTTTTTGGGATGGCTTTTTCTGCTGCAAACATAAAAATCATTGTTAAATAGAACACTGCTCCTCCTACTGTTGGCACATCCTTTGCATCTAGGTCAATATAATTTAGTTCTTGGAAAAGGGGCCAATTTGCTTTATTGGTACACCACCTAGGCATTCTGTATACTGGCTCATATTTCTCAGTTCTGATGACAATTGGGAAATGATCACTACTGTATAGATCATCCAACAACTCCCAGTTGAAGTCTATGAATATATCAGAACTGGTGATAGATAAGTCAATGCATGAAAATGTACCAGTCTGACTGTGAATATGGATGGGTTTTTCAGGATTTGAACCTTTTCTATTGATTATAAGATAAGGTTGCCTCTTTGATTTGTTAAAATGTCACCCCAAAGTTCATGTCGACCATTAAAGTCTCCCAATATAAGAAATGGTCGAGGTAGCTGTTCATACAAGTGTGTTAACTGTCGTTCAAGAATTGGGTTATTAGGAGGGAGATACAATGAACAAATTGAGTATATCTTTTTTAAGTGAATTTCAACAGCTACAGCTTGTAATTGAATTTGCAACTGTATTTTTGAGTGAGCAATATCTCGTCTTAAAAGAAGAGCACTTCCACCCGAATTTCCCTTTGAAGGGAATTGGGAGTGGAATGCAAAAAACTCTTTACGAGTAAGCACTTTGTTGTTACTTATCATAGTCTCTTGTAACGCTAAGCATACTGGGTTATAGGTATTAATCAAACATAAGAGCTCTTCATATTTAGCGCAAAGTCCCTGGGAGTTCCATTGTAATATAGCAGAGAAAGTACCTATTTTCTAGAGGATGATCCTCTGTCCAAGATCGTTCCATCAGGCTTTTTCTTTGTAGATGACTTCTGAGTTTTGTGACGGACTTTTGGTACAGTTCCAGATGTCGAAGGAGTACTTAGAGGGTCATTTGAATGTACCAAGTGATCACTTATGATGGTATTTGAAACGGCGGTATCTTTAGTAGTATCGTCGACCCTTGTAGTATCTGGTTTATCATTTTCAACTAGTCTAGTTTTATTGTCCAAACCAAGCTGATCTGAGTGTAACATTTTGTTTGCCTTAGATTCTACATTTGTTGCTGCTGTGTTGTAAGATAAGATAGTGGGATATGACTTATTATTTTCCATTAGTTCAGATGTTCTATGAGGGTCAGCTGAACTATAGGATGATGAAGGTTTACTAATTTGTTTTCCGACTCGTTAACTTTTACTGCAGATGTATCTCCTTTCTCAAGGTGCTTGACTTCTGATTCAGGCATTGTTACAGACCCTTCACTTAGTCCTCTTGTTGACAATTGTCCCAGCAGCCATTTTTTCTTCTTTACCCTCATTAGACGTTTTGAGATTCAATTTCTTTTGTCTTTCCCCATTTCCTTTTACTGCATCTACAAATGACTGCTGAGTGTTGAATTTCTACAGTCTTTTGTCTTGCCCCTTTAAAGGTAAAATACGCTCTTGAGTCTTGATACAAAGTGTTTCTTTTTCAATAAGATACTTGATACATGATTTATGTGCTGCATTATGGTCTTCCCCACAATTAGGGCAGCATGGAGTAAGCTCACAATTCCCATACTCTTTTCTTCCACAGTTAAAGCATATAGCTGGTTCATTCCTTTCTTTTTTTCCTGCATGTTGTAATCAGATGGCCAAACATTTGGCAATGGAAACATCTTCTGGGAGTGGTAATATACTGTCTCACTGGCAGGTGAAGCCATGCAGCTTTCAAAAATTTAGGAAGTCTCAAACAATCAAAGGTGAGTATCAAAGGAGGTGTTGGATGTAATATTTCTGCCCAATTAACAGAATTTCCTCAGCCGTCTATTTTAATGGTTAGTATACGAAGTACTTTTGCCATTGTCTTAAAATCCAGAAAATCAAGAGTCTGGACTGGATGAACAAAATAAGGCTGTTTTTTCCTTGCTAGAAAAAAATGGGTATTAATAATGAAGGCACATAAAGTTCACAAACACTGAAACAAACACAAATGTGGCATTCCAAGGACAGTGCTAATGGCACTGTGTGTAGCCACCTTCGTTTTAGCTGTGAGAGGCCTCGAAGAAAATATGGCGTATCTTTTCAATACTTCTCAGTCTTCATACTGAATGCAAGAGCACAGCTGTGATTACGGAATTTTTATTTTGTCCAGGACACCCATCCGTAAACAGTTTTACAGTTTTGACCCCTGAAGCATCCAGTTTATTATCAAGGTAGTTCCTCGTTGGACGAATGGTTTTCGCGCTCGGCTGCCAATCCGATGGCCCGAAGTTCGATTCTCGGCTCGGCCAACGTGGAATCAGAGGAATTTATTTCTGGTGATAGAAATATATTTCTCGATATAATGTGGTTCGGATCCCACAATAAGCTGTAGGTCCCGTTGCTAAGTGACCAATTGGTTCTTAGCCACGTAAAAATATCTAATCCTTCGGGCCAGCCCTAGGAGAGCTGTTAATCAGCTCAGTGGTCTGGTTAAAGTAAGATATACTTAACTTTTTTTTATCAAGGTAAACACTGAGGCAGGTCAGTTTCAGAGGATCCTTGTTTTCTTTGTCCATCATGCCAAGAACACAGTGGCAAGCCTTAGTTTGCAAGTTATCGATAGCAAGGTTATATTTAGGCAGTCTCCTCTTATAATAAGGCAAGGTATCATTTGTCCTTGCGAGGCAAATTTTCTGGACCCCTTAGGACCTCACAATAAGTTGTGTAGCTTGCCGAAATGCCTCTCGGAGAATTTTCCTCTATAAACATAGCATGCACTCTCTTTTTGATAAGATCTGGATTAAAATAATCTGGCGTTGAATTGTGTCCGCCATAGTGGGATTCTATTCGTAGAAATCGAATATTAACAGTGCATCGAATAATTTGCAGCCACACTCCAACACAAATGATAAGTTAGAATCCTTGTCGAATTTGTAGCAGTAATAAATAATTACCTTCAAGTTACTAATTCTCTAAGCCTAGTTAACTAGGTATTAGTGAGTTATTTGAAGCTTAGTTATTGTGAATGAAGTCTTTACATCCCAAATTGCAAAGTTACAGACAAAACTATCATACATGCACGTAGATGCATTTTTTTCCACTACTTGCATACATGCAGAATAATGGTATCTTGCCCGTACGCAAAATATTGCAGAGGCTCGACAGACAATTGTGTCCACAAAAGAACAGACGACTGAACATTCCAATGAATAATAAATGAACGTTTGGATAACAGGATATGAAGTAATTAAAAGTCAATAAAGGGTTTGATGAATATTTCATAGCTGAGGACACAGCTGAGAGAGAGAGAGAGAGAGAGAGAGAGAGAGAGAGAGAGAGAGAGAGAGAGAGGCCTAATTCCATTCTGAAAGACAATGAGAGGGTATAAAAAGGTTTTGATTCCATCACAAAGAAAATACAGAGAAACAAAACGCAGGCAAAAGGGTTGTGACCGACAGACGTACATTTTAAGAGTCGGTAGAGCCTGGTAAGTGGCATATAACTATTCCCCATTCTCTCCACGACATGTGACCTCGGCAGGTGTCCCGTAATAACATAACCTCATCCTGACGCAACAGATGTCCTGCTCTTCAATAAGCTATGGGCATTCATGATAAATGGAAGAAAAACATTTAATAATGGTTATAAAAATTTTAACATTTATGAGGGCATCTGGTGACCATTATGGCAAACTCCCAAAATGGTAATTACACCGTTTTGGCTAAAATACGCTTAAATTTGGAGCCGTTACAACTTGTGTAGAGCTAGGCACGTGCTGCCGGCGCTTTATTGCGCTATAAAAATCCGCAGTGTAACCTGCACTATTATAATGGTATTCAAAATACATGTCAAGCGTTCGTTGCAATGTTATTCATTTTAAAAGCTTTTCACGGCAAACACAGTAAAGTTAAAAATAAATGATGTGCTATGATTGAGTAATTATAGAATTTTAAAAATATATAGAAAATAAACACCGATAAAACAAAACACGCTGAACAAAATTCAACAAATGGGTTTGTAAATTATTTCTATAAAAATGATATATCCTTCCCCAATTTTAAAACGTCATCTACTTTCATTAAAAGAAGCAGTAATTTCTGCCGATTATCAGGAATGTTAGTTGATTCTAAGGAGATTAAATATGGCAGCATATGTAAAACAGTATTTAGTTTCAGGTCGTAGCTGTCGCTTTATTAATATGAGTCGAAATTAAATAAAAAATTAAGAAGCCAATTTCTAAAAATAAATAACTAAAAGCTGAAAGACGACATAACCAAACAAACAAACAAAGCGAGTATGATGGATACATAGTCAAGCAAGGATCCCTTTAACTGCAATAACAACTGACCTTTGTGCCATGTTGTGTCACCCTATGAATTGAGAACGCTGGAATTTGTCGGATGATAATTTAAAACATAAAAGGAAAGAATGGACTACTCTGAACGAGAAAAGTAAGTCATTCGTCAATTCTATGTTGGAAGTCTACGTACCAGTCTTTACCAACTGTATAATGTAACTCGTTTTCTTAATCTATTATCGAGATTATGCAAACATATAATACAAACAAAATACATAAATATTTTAATGCGATAACTATCTCTACCGTAAGTATGTGTGTAGATATTTGTATATTTAATTTTCAATGTGGTTTTTGCATAATCTCCGTGATATACTAAGGAAACGGAACTATATACAGTAGGTGATATACCTCTATACACACAGTATACACACACTATATAGGTCTTTTTTAGCAATTGTATATAGTATATACATAGAGTGCATGATAAATTACCCTCATATATTTTTACATTTTTTCAGTAATAGTAAATGTATAATGCTTGCTTGTGTTTACTAATAAACTCAAATTAATCTACAACAAGATTAGACATCTGTAAACTTACAAATAAACTTCTTTTCTACGTTCTTTTTTTATACATACAAAGCGACCATTATATATGTGAATTCCACACACCTCTCAAAATAAGCATTCATTCTTACATCCCAAAAACGTCGGGCAAAAATGTCAACCGTTCCAGCCATGCCATTGAAACCTTTGTACTTGAGACATAATTTGAGTATGTCTAAGAGTATCAGTCAAAAGAGAGAAAAAGTCATATTTTAAAACGCCATTCAAAAATGTTTATATGTTCTCTCTCTCTCTCTCTCTCTCTCTCTCTCTCTCTCTCTCTCTCTCTCTCTCTCTCTCCGTTAGAATAGGAACTTCAGCGTCCCTGTTGCTGAGAGAACTATTTTCTCAGAATTTTTTTTTCTTTATAAAAATCACCCTTTCCGACATTCTCTTTCTATATCTCCCTTTTCTTTTTAGTTTCTTAGAAACCCTCCTCACCTTGAAACAATCTCTCTCTCTCTCTCTCTCTCTCTCTCTCTCTCTCTCTCTCTCTCTCTCTTTTCTTACAATCTATACCTAAAGCTCATACTGCAACGTATAACATAGCCTTTATATTTAGTCAGTCAGAGAGAGAGAGAGAGAGAGAGAGAGAGAGAGAGAGAGAGAGAGAGAGATTCACTAAACTTAGCAGCTGCTACACTGAACTGTATATAAAAAAAAAATCTTATCTATTCCTTGCACACCGCCAGAACTAGAGTACATGACCAATGGGAGACTGGATCCGTGCCCGTAATGAAATGCCTCAGCCAATGGGCAGAACTACCGCCGTCACACCTGCTTACCTTGAGGGTAC
>NC_087210.1:36674858-36684858 GCF_015104395.2 Macrobrachium nipponense | reverse complement strand
AGCAAGCAACAAATGGAGGGTACAAATGAGACGGCGGTCAATATGCTCATTAGTTCCGAAAGTCAAAATTCAAATGCGGTCTTAATATCCTGTACATCATAATTCAACCTAACTTAGGATTAATAACTTTTCTACGGTTATCTTTCATATTCATAAGTTGAATAATATAAAGTTGCTTTGGTCGGTAAACGCTTATCTAGAATAAACTTTTCTGTCAAACAGGTAGAGTAAAAACAACCATTCCACGAATAACTATTTTTGAATTACAGAACATTATATGTATAACAACCATCATTACCACACACACACACTCACACTTTATCGTATATACATCCACAAACATATACTATGTATATATGTGTGTGCGTTTTACTTGGAACCATATCCTCTCCTGTGAAGTAAGGCTCCACTAAAAATCAAAACAGATTATATTCATACTTCAATCGCTAAATCATGATTGAACTCCTGACCTGAGTACTTCAGTGACAACAGCCACTTTGTAATCCCATACAAAAGACTCATTAGCAATGCATCAAAGTATCAACCAAACAAAAGACCTTCACCTCTTTCTTTCAGGGGCTCTCTTACTTCCTGGTAATTGATCCCCTCCCTTTTCTGACACCTTTTTCACTATATATGCAAACTATTTTTGTAGTGTTACCAGATCTATAAGGTTATGTCCATACATTACAATTTACCTGTTAGCCAGTCACTCTCTCTATACAGGTTATGGCAACTGTTGTCTACCAGACATGCATTTCCAAAATGTTCACACTTCACACTTCACCACACCCATGCATTTCCGAAATGTTCACACTTCACCAAACCAAACCAAACCACACACTGTGTTTGTATTCTTGGTTCACTGATCTTGCTGAACCCAAGTTCTGTTAAATTTCTTCTGAACAAACTCCTTGATGTTGTCATGCTGCTTGATTCTCCATGGCTGAACAGCTTCTATCAGCTCTGGGTGGCCGACTGAATCGTATTCAATGTCCACTAAATACATCATACTTGACTTAGTCTTTGGCTCCTTGACAATTTCCTTTAGAAGCATTATGTTGGCACCAATTCCTTCTTCTGCCTTGAACTCTTTCTGTCTCATAGAGGAGGGAAAAAGTCCCACCACACACCATGCCAAGATTTTATGTAGGCCCCGAGTCAAGAGAAGACATGACTGTTATTGGCCTATAGTCCCAGGGTCCATGGGAATTGTCCATCTTTGGCATCAGACACGTGAGACCGCTCACCCAATCGGTTGTTGCAGTTCTCTTTGCCAAAATGAAGTTGTAAAAGTCGATAAGGAGTGGTGTCTCAACATTCCAAAGATCAGAGGGGCGAATTACGTCTGTGACTGGAGCCACATTTAACTTTATTCTTCGCTTCATCCACTCCACTTCTTCATTGCTTATGGGTTTAATGATGGAGGCTCTAATTCTTGCAGCTGATTCTCTGGCAGATAGCATGTCCTGGCTAGGGGGTCCCTGCCTATCGAGGCATTCTGTACTACTCTTATTCGATTTTCCATCCACCTTCTCTATACCACTACGTACTGCTGTCTTCTTAGGAGATGTGGAGGAACGTCATATTTGTTACAATAATCCCTGGTGTTGTTGATGGCTCTTAACTCTTTGTTTCTCCAAAGAGGTCGTATTTCCTTTGGTTGATTTGCTGCTCAATGTCTTCAAAGTCCTCCATGCTGGTGTTCCTGGAGCTTGATGAGCTGGGACAGTGAAGAAGGGGTGTCCTGGTGCAAGCCTTGTTAATGCATCAAAATATTCATTTATGCCACCCTCAGTTGTCGGTGAGTTTCTTGGGGTTGTGCCCTTTTGGCAGTCTTGGTTGATTGCCTAGAACTCCTCCTTGTAGGTTGAGTAAACATTGTTTCTCCATATTTTAGCATTCCAAATTATCTCTTCTTCGGTCCATTCCTTGCTTCCTTGAATTATGGTAATCGGTGTTGATGGTGTTGTCACTCTCGGTTGAGTACCTATATCTAATAATTGTAAAAGAGTCACTATTTGAGCGACTTCCACTTCACACTCATGCTGTTGGTTGTTCTCTGGGGGAAGAGCACCTCTTGAATACATTGATTGATAAATGGCTCACTGCTGTTTTGCACCTCGTAGACTGCCATCATGTGGAGCTCCTCTCTACTCCAAAACTTACTGCGATGTTACTCCAGGTGACAAATGTTTTCTTGATGGTATGTTTCGGGGTGCTTTTGCTTCTAATGTAGCCTACTTCCATTTAAGATCTTGAAGATCTTACCACATTCTGGGTACATCAAAGGACTGGCAGAGCATCCTCCGGCATCGTCAGTCCTGCTGCTTGGAATCACAGACCCATCGCCACTGGCAGGAATGGAAGTGCCAGTGGGAAGACCTGTGTCTGTGCAGCTTGAACAGATGGTATTACATTTAGATTGGGCTAAGGTTGAGATGCTCGCACAGGCTGTGCTACTTGCACAGATTCCTACACTGGATCTATCCTGGCTTTGGCTGACGCTCATGGCAAGGGTTTGGCCAGTAGGTTCAGATATGAAGGGGTTATTGGACAATATTTCTTGTCTTCCAGATCACCAGCATTCGACCCCAGCCTTTGAGTAGGTAAAGTGAGCTTTAGCTTCTTAGGCTTACTGTGCAGAAGCGCAGCAAGTTACCAGGGAGAACCACAAGGAGGAGTGAAGCTCTGTAACTATGACATACTGCTTTCTTACGATCAATAGTCATAGCCATAGTGCTTTCATCTTCCACCACCTATATTTCACTGCTCCATCACCCAGCTTTCCTTGTACACCTACAACATGACTCCTGCTCACTTTACTCCTTACTTTCTCCTCTTGCATACACTTTCAAAAGTTTTCTGGTCTCTTCAGTTTTCATTCACTATCCTTTAACAGTGTACTATTGTCTGATAACATAACTTGCTGCACATTCCAATTCCTAGCACATCTCATCAAACAACTTTGCACCCACATCTACTGCCATTTGTCTAACTTTTCAAGTAATTCCATTCATAAATACACTAAACAACGCAACAATGCAACATATCCCTGCCTCAGCCTCATTTTTGCACTGAAACGGCCACTCTCTTCCTTGCACATCCTAAAATATGTGTCACGTATTGCATAATATTTGAACACTCAATACACCATTAACACCCTTATTTTCATACAATCTACTCTTTTAAAAACCTTGTCTAATAATCGTTTAATAACAAACATGATTTCTGCATCCTCTTACTTCTTAAACAAAATTCTACCAAATACTTTCTCTGGTATTTAGAAGAATATGGTCCCTATAATCCTTACCTGTTGCCAATTACTTAACTTCCTACTCAGAACAATTGTTCTTCTCAGTCATTCCTTTTGAAACTTTCTGTTATCTGGAGTTACTATACATACACACTGGTCAGCCACTCAGTCACACTTTCACTGCTGTGCTATAACATCTCATTCACATTCCCATTTTTATACATACATACACACATACATACATACATACATCACATACATACATCAAACATACATACATAGATACAACATACATACATACACACACACACATACATACATACTATATATATATATATATATATATATATATATATATATATATAGACATATAATCACACATCACAGGTGAAAGAATAAGACACTAGGTGTAGTACGTTCTGACTGGCTTCGACTTTATTTCCCACCCACTGATGAAGGATTGTGGTAAAAGTCACAGTATATATCCTAAAAGTAAAGTGTGGATAAATGTAGAGATCTTTTTTGGAGACTATACCCACACCTGACAGGTGTCAACAGGGGAGAGGCGGCAAAACTCGTTACTGCTAGAGGTAGAAATCACCATATATTCTTTAAGGGACAATACAGACGAACATACAAAACCGTTGGAAACTACCAATCCACAGCTCGTAGGTGTCAAAAGGGGAGGGTCGACAGAACTCCAGATTGCTCGGGCCCCATACTACATTTTCAAACATAATAATCCCTTTTCGATACAAATCTACTGCATTCCTTAAAATCTCAACGTTTTACAAATTTCTTTTGAAATCATTGCATCAATATTATACATGCCTTGCTTGATCTTCCTGTTATGACTGTAGCTTTCGTTTGTGAGACTAGATCTAGATTGAATTATATTCCTTCCCGGAATATAATTGATTGTAAGATTATTCTCACAAACATATAAAAAATTCTACTGGATGGTCAGTATGGTTGGTGCAAGCTGTACTGCTCTTAGCTGATACCTAGAGAAGCTCTACACATTTTCCAGTGTTTTTCAGTTTATCCAATAAAAAAGTTATTTATGTGGCAGGAGATATACGTGTGCTTAATCATGACAAAGAATTATATTTTTTTGTTCTAATTAGCTTCTCTAGGCATCAGCATCAAACATTTATCATTTTCGGCAAGAAGTCATAAATATTTTCTAGAGAAGGCATTGAGTAATTGCACTTCTATACTCTGTTTTTTTCCATCTGTCTACCCACCTGTGGTGTTTGCGTATGGTAACACTGCGTCCCGGGCTTTAGATAGTTACATTCAGCTTACATGCAATAATAATAATAACCTTATTTCGAATATCAACGGTGTAATTCACATACAGTAAATTATTAAAACACTTTTCAGTTACAAATGTGCGCCCAGATATCCTTTTATTTACTTAAAACTTACACATGGCGTAACTATCTAAAGCCCAGGACGCAGTGTTACCATATGCAAACACCACAGGTGGGTGAACAGATGGAAACAAAAAGAGTCTAGTTATAGTTGGCACTACTGTTCTATAACTATATCTGATGAGAACGTCCCAACATTCAAAAATCGTCAGACGTTCCACTCTCCATTTAACATATTCATAAATGTCCAGTTCTACAAAAACACTTGCATTTCTTTGTCTTTCAGGAAGTGGAAAAATGAATGGTGCTGCTTTGGGTGCTCCTTTTTGTCATCCTATTTTCCAGCTACAGGCAGCACAGCTTGCACCAACCATACTGACCTGTCTCTCGACATCTCTGGTGGAGGCCCCCATCTGCTATATGAAGCCACTGCCCGAGAGAGAAATTCCTCAGATGTATGCTAGTATTGCACCAGCCACTTTTTTTTTTTTTTTTTTTTTTTTTTTTTTTTACCATGCCCCCTCGGTTAGGTTAGGTCTACTTCTCTATTGTAATTTGGGTATGGGACTTAATGAGATTATTTTCAAGAGAATTTTATGGTTAGTTTATAAAATATGGCAACCCACTTTCTTCCATGGAAAGGTTCCGGTACTCTGTTTCATCTTGGGAAAATGCGTCCAGGAGCTAAAATGGCGGCGGGTGAAGTGGACAGTCGTCATATAAGGTCTCTGGTATAAAGGTGAAGTAAAACGAATCTCAAGTCTTATTGCTGCGATGACATATCCATGTGGGAGTTCTAGTTCTGTACCTTGGGTTGATGTTTTTCCTTCGGTAGTACAGTTATATCTGTTGACATAAAAATGTTTCATCCAAAATTATTGACAAGTTGTCATATACATATCTACTACATCCCTGGTAACCGGTCAACTATGGAAGGGTGCACTCAGTAGAGGGCGTGAGATAACGACCTCATCCCAACTTACCAGCTAAGCCACCCTTCTAAAGAGTAAAACGCACATATATGTATACATATATAAATATATTTAAGTACATGTAAGTAAGCTTGCACAATTATGGAAGTTTATAGGAACAATGTTTCCTAATAAATAATTATGAGAGAGAGAGAGAGAGAGAGAGAGAGAGAGAGAGAGAGAATGTCATTTTCATGTATCATGAATGATAATCGAACGGTAAGTAAAAAATGTGAAAAAAAAACAGATTTCCCCAAAAAGGTATAAAAAAAAAGATGCCAAAGTGGAGGGCCTTAGATTAATGGCCCTCATTATCAAGACAGGAGACACTTTAATGACACACGAGATATATATTACCTGAAAAGAAATTAAAATTATCCGGAAAAATTATAACGTGGAAAAGATTTATGATTGAATTATAATACATTACAATTACACATCAAGAATTGACTTTTATCGTAGGAAGACAAATGATTATGATTATGGGTGAAATATGACACTTTACGAATATAATGCTGTCAGTGATAGAAACTAATCTGTTAATCAGCTAAAATGATAGACAGATAAATGAACAGGAAGACAGTCATAAATAAAACAACTATCGGACATAAATGATGCGTAATTCAACATCTAATTATAGGAATATATATACATATATATATATATATATATATATATATATATATATATACATATATAAATATTTATATATATATATATGTATATATATATATATATCACACGCACAATACACAATATACATGAGAGAGAGAGAGAGAGAGAGAGAGAGAGAGAGAGAGAAAACCATTTACCACAAGTAGGTAACAACCAAACCACTAAACTTCTGTCGCGGCACGACTCCTAGCAGAAGTGAAGTAATAATAATTCACCTCATTAGCCATTCGAAATTTAATGAATCGCATAAGAAGACTAGTCATCAATAAGCATCATTATGGTGAATACGCTTTCCATTACATTGGAGAGACAGATTATCTCGAGTTAAGCCTATCAACAGTGAGGTTTAACCTCTCAATAGTTTGTTTGTTTGTTTGTATGGTGTTTTGACGTTGCATGGAACCAGTAAGGTTATTCAGCAACGGGACCAACGGCTTTACGTGACTTCCGAACCACGCCGAGAGTGAACTTCTATCACCAGAAATACACATCTCTCACTCCTCCTCAATGGAATGGCCTGGAATCGAACCCGCGACCACCGAGGTGAGAAGCAAACACCAAACCAACTACGCCACTGAGGCGCTGTGAAATAAAGTTGGCGCATGAACACAGAAATACATTTCTGTGTCTTTAAGATTCCAGAACTCATTGAGAATACAAATTATACAATCTCCATAAATACAGAAGCACCACCTTGCTCCTGTATTTAACACTTGGGCGTTTGTAAGTGGGTACTAAAGGTCAATTCTAAACATTCCCCTTTAGTATATAACTTATAATAATAGTCAACTTAGACAGCCTTAAAAAGTATCCAAGAATTTGATGAGCGCAAGTTATCATTAAAATCACTTCATACTTGAGTAAACAAAACGAAACAAATTCTCATAAATTCTGCAATGCAAATAAAAAACGAAATTCATAAAAATACGAAATTCCCCAGCAATAACTGTCACTCTGATAATTCAACCAATACGTCAAGGATGAGGTAAATGCCCAACCATTATCTGTGACTGGTGACAAAATGACGACAATCGGTCAGACAGAGACACAAGCATGAGAGAGAGAGAGAGAGAGAGAAAGAGAGAGAGAGAGAGAGAGAGAGAGAGAGAGAGAGAATTTTGCTACATCACCCAACCGCTTTGCAGGGTGGTTAAAAAATAAAAAATGGAGAGGCGAAAGCTGAAACAATTAGCTCGATCACAATGCTCATTGTCTGTCTCATTTCCCCGGACCCATTGTAAAAGTGAAGCTGATACTGCAATTCCTTGAACTCTTTTACTTTAACTTCATGGCAACTTACAAACGCCCAAGTGTTAAAGCACCTCTGCTATTTTCTTTGTAGCGGGAGAACCGAGACAGGCAAATCAACCCAGAACCACTTTGGTCTTGCACGAAACAATTGAGCTGCAGTTCCTTTCCAAATTATAGTCCACTGATTATTTCTGAGAAGGTTTTTATCTTATTTTTTTTTTATACTGAGGCTTTGCTCCATCATGACTTAAGAATATCCATCTCATCGTGTAGGATGTGAAAAAAACAGTGGCTGTACGATAATGATTTGGCATCAGCAGATATGATATGCATGACCATAGATAATATACATGACGAGTAAGAAAAATGAGTTGTTTTGCGTTAGTACCGGAAATGCCATTCGACCTTCCCCAATCTATATACAATTAGGAGGTTATACTAAAAGACAAACTAAAAGACACGAAAAACTTTCTAATTGGTCTAAACATAATACTGTTGATCTATATAAAGACACAACAACTCCACCGAGACTTAAAGCTGAGAGGAAATCAGATGATCGTTTTTCAAAGTTAATTATGGCACCTCCATCACCGAGTACAGAAAATTGTAAACAAAAGGATTGAAAGGGCAAGGAGGCGGCAGAGAGTTTCAGTAGCAACAGTCTGTCACCATGGATGTGGCTGTTGGACAGTGGTCAACATTACTAGTGGCTGATTAAAGGAAGTTTCAACTATTCACTCTACAATGGATTATTTTACAAAGAGCTTTTCAGGGGGACTGGGTTTGGGTCTAGTTTTGACATTTAATGACTTACAAAGTTCCCACATGATTGATTGTACATTCCTTCCTTGGCGATAGATTCTAAAAATTATAATTCTCACCTCTTTTATTTTACAAAGATCCATTTCCTTAGCAAACCAACTATCAGACTCTTATCTTTCCATTTGTCGTGCGGCACCATTTAAGGAAGATCAGCAGAGAATCACATGAAATGCCAACTCTCTCTCTCTCTCTCTCTCTCTCTCTCTCTCTCTCTCTCTCTCTCTCTCCTCTTTAAGTACAGAACTGAAGACTTTTATGCAAAATAAAATATTTGCGTATATATTCAACTTTACAATGATACTCAACTGTGTTCATAAATTAATTTTAGCCAAAATTTATAAACAATATTTTGATCGGCAGTAAATACCCAGAAACAAAGTGTTACACTTCAGTCATTTTGTAATTGTCATACAACAATGCCACAAAGCCGTACTGATACTGTAAACATATTTCTGAAGTAGGCTACAAAACATAAAAACATTTACTACCATTTGACCGGCAAAGTATAAAATCGCAATTATAATTATTATTATTATATATATTTAGACAATCTACAGAACCCTTAATTAATCTCATCTTTGAGAGTGTATGAATTTCCCTTGTTGAGTTTGTCTTCAAATATAAACATGACAAAAGGAAAAATACTATTCCTTCACTAATTACTGAATTGGGCACACACTCGTCTACATAATCTATCTATCATTAGACCCTTCATGCACCTTAAGAAAGGCTCACCAGCAACGTATTTCACATGTGTTGCTTTTCTGAAAGCAGCATTCAGTAATCACACTCCATTTCCATAAAGAAGATTTCGATCAACAATTCCTTTATACTATTCAACTCTTACGTCCCTAAGCACTAATCCTCGAAGTAAATGCACGTTTGCTAATGAGACCATAAATAGAAGAGGGACAACTCCTTTTACAGAATTGGAAAAAGGAATGAAATTTGATTAAGAAAGTATGACACGTGTAGACAGCTGTAATGAAGTGAAGATACAATACATAATAGTATGATTATCTTCTTTCATTTATCCCCGTCTGTATCCATGAGGAGATGTGTCAGGAAGAAACAGAAACATGTACGGAACTATAAACATCAACGTGCGAATAACATTTAGATTGCAACGTCCTCATTTTCATGGCTTCAATATTGCCCCGTTTTCACTTCCCTCATAGTGGCCATAATAATTCCTCTTCTTAAAGCTGCCATCATCTTGACCATTATATCGACCCCTAATGAGCAACGGAAATCAGAGAAGCAAGACTAAGACAGAAACGTTAAAAGGTTTAACGCATATGAATATTTCAGTATTCCCATTCTTCTTATTCCGTACCATTTACTCTGAAAGGGGAATGATTAAAGCAACATACAAATAATGATGCTTGGTCTATCTGCTTACAGCAATCTGGTGGGTAGGACACCGGCAGTTTTGCAAGCAATTGATGAAAACGGTTATCTTTTGATTTTGACTAATTAGTTATTGCAAACAACACGTTCGTAAAAACTCTGAAAATGTAATTTGATCTTATGTTCTGGTCTCAAGGATACTTTCATTGTATAACAAATATGAATTCGTCAGTAGTTCTCTTATACTATACTCTGTTTTTTTCCATCTGTCCATCTGCCTGTGGTGTTTTCGCATGGTA
>NC_087210.1:36667358-36669858 GCF_015104395.2 Macrobrachium nipponense | reverse complement strand
CCTAATATAAAATGCGAGTAGTGTCTTCAATTTATTTTAGAAAACAGGATAGATGTTTGCCCAAAAATATGATGAAAGACATTAAAGAAATCAAGGAGGTAATTATATCAATCATAAATCAGTAACAGCAGAAAATATAAAGTGAGGGTCATTTGATACTGTCAACCGAGAATCATATTTTATAAAAATAAACTTATAAAACTTGTAAAACCTGGAACTATACAAACACGACAATGGAACGTGACATAACAGTGAACATTAAGATACCAAACAACATGAAACATTTAAGGATTAAAATAATAATAATAATAATAATAACAATAATAATAATAATAATAATAATAATAATAATAATAATAATAATAATAATATATAAGATATAAGATATCAAAGGAAAGAATGTATCCAAGTTTTGGATACATTCTTTGCTTTCATAAATCCTATCAAATTTCTGTTTTATTTAGGCAGTAATGAAATTAATGCAGCTTTTGAAAATCCACTATAAAATGGGAGATATTTTTCAAATCGTAAGTGACTTGCTATAATGTCAAATCTAATCAAAGCAGGAGGAGAACCCACATTTCTTCGGAGGTAAATAATATATAATTTTCCAAAGTTCTTTGGTGACCAGACGCAGGGGAAAGGATACAACAAATTTTTCACGAAGGATACAACAACTCTTCACGAAGGATACAACAACTTTTCACGAAGGATACAACAACTTTTCACGAAGGATACAACAACTTTTTTCACGAAGGAAGACCCAAGAAAAACACACCGACATTTATAAGAGCAGATGCTCTCTCACGTAAACTGGCTGCTTCCGAGATGAGCAGCCCCACAGGGAGATGGATAGTGCAGTGTGCATATGTAGTATACTTGCTTACAAACAAATAAATCGTACTGGTGTTGCCAAGGCTCTTCTAAAAATGTTGCAAACCTGAGCTGAAGGTTTCATTCAAGAATCCTTCCATCTGGAACTGGCACAAAACAGAAGTGAGATAAATAAAATATGAGAATACTATACCTTGGGTCAGCAGCAATGCAAAGTCCTTGCGATGACCAAAAAAGCGCAAAATACGTAGCAAACGTTAAGCTGTCAATGGAAATGAACACTCGCATAAATCATACATCACACTACAGTTCTACAAAGACTGTGACCAAATATCGACTACTATATTAAGGCGACACTTCATTTGTGGACCTGCAGTTGCAATACCCGTAAAATTGATCAGCTATGGGCAGTATGAGGTTTTACGTATTTTTCGATCATGTATGCATAAACTCACAGAAAGTTCTGTTGTTACAAAAAATAATAATAATCTGAATAGTCAACGTCAGCAAAATTCGAGACTACAATAGGAAATCACAGATTAGAAACTGCTGCTGTTACAACATGGGCTCTTTCTGTTATGAACAGCTAGGAGAGAGAGAGAGAGAGAGAGAGAGAGAGAGAGAGAGAGAGAGAGAGAGAGAGAGCTCCAATGACACACATACAATGACACATGGAACATAAACAATGATGCTCAAAAGAAAAAACTGAAAGCAAAAACAAAATTATTATATAAAAAAAAACGCCCAGTAGTAAAGTACACATGTAATTCTAAACTCGTGAATTTCACAGCGAAAGGGGGAAATTCACAAAGGACACTTATGAATAATGGGAATAAATCAGGGTTGAAAGAAAGAGCGATAAAGAAAGGGATTGACAGAGAATAGAAAAGAGGGAGAATAAAGTCCGTGTGAAGAAGGGGAAAGAGAGATTTTTGGGGACAGGGCAAATAATACAAGGTGTCGTGTGCCTGAAAATGGGGAGGGAGAGGGAGAAAGTAGAAGGGAGGTGAGGAGGGAGGCGAGGGAGAGGGTCACCCATGGAAAGGTGAGAGACTGCAGACACACCAATGCAAATGTTGGAGGGAGGGAGAAGGGAGGAAGTTGCCACTCAGAATGAGGGAGGGGGGGGGGGGGGAGAAAATAGACTGGATCACAATGTAATTGATTTATTCAATAAAGAAACTGCCGTTACAGTGGCTAGTGAAGAGAGAGAGAGAGAGAGAGAGGCTGGTTTTGAGCCGGGCAAGTTAAGATGAGCGAGGAGGATTATCACTACTGCCAGGTCTTTATTTAATGGAATAAGGAGCGAGAGAAGTTAAAAATACAAATCTTAAGGAATGCATAGGTGGGTCATCCTAGCAAATATGAAGGCGAGAAGGAGAGAGGAGGTTGAAGGGGTTAACCACGAGAAAGAGGGAAGAGGGGAGAGATGGAAGGCGACAGTAAGAAATTACCATTGCAGAGGTGAAATGGGGAAGGAAAAAGGACGGTCAAATGTAAACTAATTTAATGAAAGCACCAACTGAGAAGACATAATCGATGGAAAAACAAGAAGCGAGATGCAAAGTCCACTAAGTCGATGAAAAATAAAGAGACAATGAAATTGATTTATATACTTGAAAAAAAAATGGAGAATGTACAAAATAAGAAGAGTAGAAAAGATAAG
>NC_087210.1:36652358-36664858 GCF_015104395.2 Macrobrachium nipponense | reverse complement strand
ACTCACAAGCACACACTTGTAATCGATTACTCTATCGCTGATTAAACAATCCGAAGCCAAACTTGTGACTGGGTAACGCACGAAAAGCAACGCCCTTCCTTTGTCTTAGATCAGATTTTATAAACCAGCCAGTGACTGCGAATCTTATGAATGACTCTCTTTATTAGTTTGTGAATGCGAAAAAAATGGATGGCAATTCATTCAAACAGAAAAAACGGATATGGTGGGATGCAAGCACCAAAATTTCTGAAGCTTATACATAACATGAAATGTTGGTGAAAAGTAAAGTATTCGAGAGGGCTTTCGAAGTGAATGTTACCCCGAACCAATGAACGCTTTCTCCCTCTACAATGATCTTTATGGCTGTTGTATTATTCTGTGCCGTTCATTACCCTGTATGCAGTTCATTGTGCGGAATAACTTTTTACTTATTTGAACCGAGTAATGTTATGCTCACCCCATAAAACGAAATGAGCTTCCCGCTGTTAAATGTTTCTTGTAGTGTATTCCGAGATCTTCATCAATAACACTGTTCGTCCTAAACGAAAAATAATGACCATATGCTGGAGGTTTCACAAAGTTCATACTTCCTGTTTCAAACATGTTTGAACTACTGAAAAGAGCTGCACAAAAGCTGCAGCCTAAATGTCTGCGAACACTGCGTCTGCCGCTGACGTATACGAACTTATAACTGGTTCACTTAAGGTAGATTCTTGGGTGATCCCTATGCCTACGAGAAGTTAGTTTGGCGGCCGCTGATTGGCTGGGAGCTGCCTACCTCCCGGTACCAGCCAATCAGCGGCCACCAAACAAACGTCTCGTAAGAATAAGGCTCATCCGAGAATCTACCTTAAGTGAATCAGTTATAGTCTCCAACACCGAGGGATTCCATTCTCTCTTCCTTTCTGAATATTATGGGATGAAGGACAAGACTCGGTCATCGCCATTGCTCTTCAAACTCCTAATAGGCCCAGCACTTCCACAAAGCGTTGAGAAATGCTCTTCCAAATCCTGTAATCTCAAATCACAAGCATGAACAACGGGAATTAGAGTCCCATATCACAAGCATGAACAACGGGAATTAGAGTCCCATATCACAAGCATGAACAACGGGAATTAGAGTCCCATATCACAAGCATGAACAACGGGAATTAGAGTCCCATATCACAAGCATGAACAACGGGAATTAGAGTCCCATATCACAAGCATGAACAACGGGAATTAGAGTCCCATATCACAAGCATGAACAACGGGAATTAGTCCCATATCACAGCATGAACAATCGGAATTAGAGTCCCAGCTAATCACAGCATGAACAACGGGAATTAGAGTCCCATATCACAAGCATGAACAACGGGTTAATTAGAGTCCCATATCACAAGCATGAACAACGGGAATTAGAGTATATCACAAGCAGAACAACGGGAATTAGATCCCATATCCAAGCTTAATGTAAACAACGGGAAAATTAGGGAGCCCATATCACAAGCATGAAACAACGGGAATTAAGAGTCCCCATATCAATAAGCATGAACAACCCGGGAATTAGAGACCAAATCACAAGGCAGAACAACGGGAATTAGAGTCCCATATTCACAACAATGAAAACGGGAATTAGAGTCCCTATCACAAGCATGAACAACGGGAATTAGAGTCCCATATCACAAGCATGAACAACGGGAATTAGAGTCCCATATCACAAGCATGAACAACGGGAATTAGAGTCCCATATCACAAGCATGAACAACGGGAATTAGAGTCCCATATCACAAGCATGAACAACGGGAATTAGAGTCCCATATCACAAGCATGAACAATGGGAATTAGAGTACCAATCACAAGCATGAACAACGGGAATTAGAGTCCCATGTCACAAGCATGAACAACGGGAATTAGAGTACCAAATCACAAGCATGAACAACGGGAATTAGAGTCCCATATAACAAGCATGAACAACGGGAATTAGAGTCCCATATCACAAGCATGAACAACGGGAATTGAGTAGTCCCATATCACAAGCATGAACAACGGGAATTAGAGTCCCATATCACAAGCATGAACAACGGGAATTAGAGTACAAATCACAAGCATGAACAACGGGAATTAGAGTCCCATATCACAAGCATGAACAACGGGAATTAGAGTCCCATATCACAAGCATGAACAACGGGAATTAGAGTCCCCGGCAACATGGCTTAAACATTCAGAAATCTCGATTTTTTCAGGGTAGTTTCAGAATTCTGACATAAGTTAACAAATAGATAGTTATGCGTATTTTGGGAAGCTATGGTGCAGCTACAAAAACTGTTTTCCTTAAAATGCCCTCTCTTGCACTTTGCATTTATAATGACGCTTCAACACATAATAACGAGCGTATCAAGTGATGTTTAAGCATTTACTTCATTCTCATAATAATGTTGAAAATACAAAAAAATTCGGTACATAGGAGTTTTATCAATTAATCACAAATATAAAAAATCTATAATTTACTTGTATTTTTTACTTGTCATAAATAATATATCGCATAACATTACGCAGCTCAAATAAGTCAAAAGTTATTCCGTACAATGAACTGCATACAAAGTAATGAACGGCACAAATTAACACAACACCCATTAACATCATTCTAGAGGATGAAATCGTTCAATGGTTCAGGATAGCATTAACTTCGAAAGCTCTCTATTATAACTCACTTTTCACTAACATTTCATGTTATGTATAATCCTTAGAAATTTTGGTACATGCGTCCTACCATACTCGTCTTTTTTAATATGGCAGCGGCACTTCGAGATCTTTCTTTGGAAACGCATCACTTTCTCTCAGGACGGAAAGAAGTAACCCTTAGAATGTGTAATCACTGGATATGGTATATATTCCTCAATAACATTCTGTTGTACTGAAATAGATCTTCCAGCTATGAAAATTTCTGCTGTGGGCTCCCGGCTATCTATACTCTGTTTTTTTTTTTTCCATCTGTCCACCAGCCTGTGATGTGTGCGTATGGTAACACTGTGTCCCGGGCATAGTTACATTCAGTTTACACTCAACAATAATAATAATACCCTATTTCGAATATTAACGGTGTAATTCGCATACAGTAAATTATTAAAACACTTTTCAGTTGCAAATGTACACCCAGATATCCTTTTATTTACCTAAAACTTACACATAGCGTAAATATTTAAAGGCCGGGACGCAGTGTTACCATGCGAAAACAACACAGGTGGATGGACAGATGGAAAAAAAAACAGAGTATAGTTTGCCTTGACTGCAAGAAAAACGGTTCGTAACTTGTGGCAAATTCCTTACTTGCACAAGCATCAGATAGACTTTACTTCAGGAAAGAAATAATGCTATGAAATGCCCAAAACTACACTAGATAAATATGCCATAAGCACCTTGTAAGTAAGTGTAAATAAAATAAGGCAAGGTATCTCATATGACCAATATCTTCAGGCTTATTCTCTTCGTGTTTTACTCATTCAATTAAAACCTCATTCAAAGTTTTAACAAACCATAAACCATATTATAGTAACGATACAAAATGTAAAGGCCAGTAAGTCTCTAGTGATCTTTTCCCTCAAGAAATATTAGCCGAGAACCTTCCAATGTTGAGTTGATCCTTTGCTCTTTCCAGAACTTTGGTTGGTTATTGACTGGACTCCAGTCATCCCCTCACTCACTTTAGTTCATCGAATAACGATGATACATCTGAATTTCTCTTTAACCTTCCTGCCTACTCTTGAAAAAAAAAAAAAAAAAAAAAACCGAAGACGCTTTTTATAACTCTGATCAGAACAGGCTGTTTCTTCACTGGGTCCTAATCTTAAAAACCATCAGCGACGTTGAGATTTCATGCCTCTCCTGCATGTTTTACCATAACTTTATCAAGTTCAGTCTCTTCCTTTCCCTTATTGAACAGATATTGTCTTGAACACGACACTGCGTCGACGCTCCTACCTATATTTCTTAGAGTTTCCCCTCCATCTTTATGTCGGGGCAGCTACTTTATTACATCTATTATTATTTTCTCTCGCTCCCCGATATCGCCAACGGCAGGTGATGCAGGAGCACCAATGGCAGGGCAGGTGCTCAGCAGCAGGTCGGTCCTGTTCCTCAACTCTTCCCCTCTCCGATGACCCCTAACCCCTCACCAATCTTTATTCCAGTCCAGGACCCTACAACTTTTTATTTCCTTCGTACACTCGTCATTACATTTCCAGCAATCTCCTTTAGAGTTCGCTTTAATCTCCATTGTCACATACACCACCTCGAGTTTTTGAAGGAAGTCAGCTATTCAAAGTTACAATTACAATTCACTAAACATTCCTGCCGTGTATATGAACGCATCTGTATGTGCACATACTGAACTCAATCAAAGAGTTTAGGATAAAATGTCTACAATACAGATAGGTTTTCCTGTATAAAAGAGAAATTCAAAATCCGTTGGGAGAATTCAGCGGGGATACATAATAACGTAAAATAATGAGCGAGATGAGGAACACGAAGGAGGGACAGAGGGACAGACACACACAAGGGTTCATATTTGCATACACATCAAGGTTATGCTGTTACATATTTATATCTCCTTTTAAAACAGTACAAACTAATGCATTGAGAATCGGATGATTAAAATATAAAGCTAATCCCTTTCTTGCATCCCTTTGTCTGTGTCCATGAGACTTGTAAATGGAAATAAAACTCACAACAATGAAATAAAAATATCTGAATATTTATATGCATGTACATATGTGACCCTGTAACGATGAGCAAGCAACTAAAATTGTAAATTTACGAACAATTTTACGTTTGTGTTTAGCAGTATTTAGCATACAAAGAAAAGCAGAGAGCTCTTTCATATCTAAAAAATTATTCGAGAATATATGTTTTGCATATATTATGTAAACCACCAAATTATTAGTTAAACACTTTAACAGACTAAATATATACTTATAGTAACTTGGTTACACATTGGCGAAGGATGTTTGCGTGCGAGTGTGTGTGTGTGTGTGTATGTGTATATATATATATATATATATATATATATATATATATATATATATATATATATATATATATATATATATGTCTGTATATATATATATGTACATGTGCATGAATTACATAAATACTAGATAGATAGATATATTTGAATATATATATATATATATATATATTATATAATATCATATATATATCATATATATACATAAATATATGTATATATAATATATATACAAATATGTGTATATACATATATATACATAAATATACATACTAAACAGGGATATATATATATATATAATAATATATATACAAATATATGTATTCTAGCATATCCGTATATACATATATAAATATACATAAATAAACATACATAAACATATATATATATATATATATGTATGTTATGTATATGTAAAAACTACATTCGCGTTACCATTTTATCTAAGTGAAAATTATTATCAACGTGGGGAAAAAAATTCCACACATTTCATATAGAAAGTGCAAAAACCAGGTGATGTGATCCAACTACCGATAAAAACCAGTGTTGTTTTCCTTAGGTATGGCGTTGCTCTTCTGTCACAATTATGGAGAGAGAGAGAGAGAGAGAGAGAGAGAGAGAGAGAGAGAGAGAGAGAGAGAGAGAGGGGGGATGGACAGTGGGGGGGGGGGGGGGGGGGGGGGGGGGGGGGGGGGGGGGGGGGGGGGGGGGGGGGGGGGGGGGGGGGGGGGACAGATTACTATACCTCTGCGATATAGATCTAGCCCGTGCCGTGTGATGTACTGCAAATTCGTGACTACATGGTAACATTTGAGACTTTGCACTTGACTTTAGACAGTATGATATCGTATTTTGTACAGAAACTTTGGTTACTCAGAGTTGCACTTATGCGAGGGCCTCATTCCATGCTTCAAGAAACCATTACTACTTAATGCCATTTCTAAAGAAAGTGGGATGGCACTATGTATTAGGAATGAGTGCCCATAAGACCTGTTATGAGTGTGTGCGTGCTATGAGATCCAAGTTGTAAAGGTTTGTGGCAGGCATAATAATTTTTATGTGCCCCGTCTGTGTCTAGACTGGAATGATAGTTTCGAGTGTCTTCGCGTCTGTATGGCTAAAATTCAGAAACAGAATAAACCTTTTTTGTGTTTCCTGGCGATTTCAGGGCTCTACAAACGAAGCTTTTGAATTTCAGTTTCTCTTCAAAATTGCCAAGAGCTAAGAAGTTTGGACTTCACCTCTGAATATGACTCTGAGTGGATAATAAAAAAGATCACTAACAAGTCTAGTAACCGCCTGGATCAAGGCTATTAACCGATTACCATGATTTCTGATCATGCTTTAGATTCTTAATGATTAAAACTGAGCAATGTGCCCCTGATCTGTCCAACTGTTGTGAAATATATCATATTTCATGCAGACTAGAATAGGATTTTAAGAGATCTTTCACTTCTGAATTGGCCATAAGTCATGTAAGGACATCCTTTGCATCCAGATCTTCCCTGACTTTAACATCTACCACTAAGGACTAGATATGCAGTTAATTCAAAAGCCTTGCATTATCTTTGGTGAGATTCAGTCCAACAATTTTTTTCTTCTTTTATGTAGTTTTAATCCTTTGGTTGAATCTTTGGAACTTCCGAAGCTCATACTCTGTGTTAAAACTTTACTTGCTAAGTAGGCCGGCGTGGGTATCACTTCATACTCTATTTGTTAGTTGCCATCTAACTGTTATAAATTATCGTAATTTTTTTTCATTGTTGTCTCCTTCAAATTTCATTCTTTTCCTAATTTCTTTTCCTATACTGGACTGCTTTACTTTTTGGTGCTCTTTGGCTTGTAACATTCTGCTTTTCCTAACAGGGATACAGCTTAGTTTGTAATAATAATAATAATAATAATAATAATAATAATAATAATAATAATAATAATAATAATAATAATAATAATAATAATAATAATGATACGTCTGCACCCCCAAAAGGTTAAGATCATTCACATTCATTCAGATAAATGAGCTTCATCAAGATAGTTATTTTTTCATGGAACTTCTTGCCACCATACTACTTCCAATTCATTCAAATTACTCCCTCAAAACTTTTTTTTTAACTTCAATCCAACTCTTGGATTTGAAGTGCATTTAGCAAAACCACCCGACATTTGACTTCTTATGCCAATATTTGTTACCAAGATGGATGACTTGTTCTCAACCCTTTGTGCTATATTATGCATACACATCACAGCTACAGATTCACGCTCCCACGCAACAGATATGACGCTGCATGTACTGCATGTTGCAAAGACTGCGCGGTGACAATTTATGAGTCCTCTGTCCATCCAACCACGTAGCCCCTACCTGCACTGTCCTTTCCCTTCAACCAAAAGATTCGTTTTATAAGTTAAATCAAGAAAAAAACTAAAGACTGAGAGGAAAATATATACTCACCGGAGATAAAGTACTCATGAGGTTTCAGCCATCTTATTATGTAACATTTATGGTGCAAAGTTATTACACTAATACGCAGGATGTCATGATTTTAATTTGCAAGTACTTCCACTTACATCCCGGTTGGATATATATATATATATATACATATATCTCAGCAACACTCGACATGCAGTGCAATAACGGTCGCATAAATTCTTCGACATAGACAGAAGTTAGACTAATAGCCAACGATGAAAACAGACGGCGAATTTTATTCTGGTTAGAGACGAGAGAAGAAGAGAGAGAGAGAGTGTGGGGAGTTCATCAGAATGTGTGTGTGTGAATCATCGAGAGAGAGAGAGAGAGAGAGAGAGAGAGAGAGAGAGAGTTTGAAACCCTTTACATAACAGTATTTGGCAATAGGAAGACGCTTATACATGCATATATAATATAACTGCATAATCACGGCGAGGTCACCTTGCCGACCTGGCCACGAGGTGACCTTGTCGTGATTATGGTATCGCGGGTTCTTTTATATTTCTTTGAAGTTGGATCTCGAGGCTTTGTAGTGACATGAGTATAAAAAAAAAGTAAAGCAAAGAATTTGAGAAGTTAAGGTATGGCCAACAGAACTCAGCTATTTTCAACCATATAAATAAACTGGAATTTGTCACATATAATTTATAGCAGCAACTGCCGGTACAAGAGTCAAATGATGGAACCGGCCTTAATAAAAGAGAGGCAAGTAATGAACTTCTCAAAAGGAGCATGGGATTCAGATGTGATCGACAAGATTTTCATTCAACCAACGCTTAAGAAGATTAAAGGAAGATTATCAGCGGGGGTGACCTAAATTGGCTTACCTGTGGATGGATATCTTGGTATAAATACCACCTTTTTTTGTTAACTTTTCTCATTCATATACCTGAAGAGGGAGACAGCAGTCTCTGAAATATAGTACTTTTCTCTCTATATTTTGGTACTTGGTAGCTCCTATTATATATAATATATATATATATATATATATATATATATATATATTATATAATAATATATATATGTATATAATAGTATATATATTATATATTATATATATAGATATATATAATAATTAAATCATAGATCTACACATAAATACTAGATGTATATAAACAGAAGCACCAGTACTCTCAATCTCTCTCTCTCTCTCTCTCTCTCTCTCTCTCTCTCTCTCTTATCTCACGCACACACAATTCTTACAGCTGTCCAAGCTTCCTCTCTGGCCTTGGATGAGTTGAAGTCAACAATGAAGTCTTAAAATAAAAAAAAATAAAAAAAATGCTGACAAAATCTTTCATAGCGCACACCAAGTGCCTAATCGAGGAAGGTGGGCCAATTTGGGGAGGATTTGTCCCAAGGTAGGTAGATGAACTGAACTGTTTTCTTGAAGGCGCGGCAATCACTCCCTCACCCCCCCCCCCCCCCCCCCCCCCCCCCCCCCCCCCCCCCCCCCCCACCCCCCCCCCCCCCCCCCCCCCCACAAACCTATGTAATCTTGTTTTAACGTATGGTCTGACCAGTGACCATCACAGAATCATCGAACGCATGAGGTTTGGGGCCCCATGGGAGAGAAAAGGGGACGGGGCAAGAAGTATAATGTATTGAGGTCTTTGTGTATGAGGCAAATAAAAGAACAAATGTATGTACACGATTTCTATTAGCCGTAATGGTAAATAGTGAGAACAAGGTGTTCATAATTAAAATGGATAAATAATTATTGTCTGAAATGGCGGACTTACGCAAGCTCATTAGTAACGCTTATTATGTCATGAGATTGATTGATTGATTGATTGTGAGTTTTCTGGCGTCACAACTACCAGGGTCACCGACGCCATTATGTCATGAGAACTGTGGTTACTTGGTCAAAGGATTGTGTTGTTAACATAAAGTGTGGCAGGAGGACAGGAGGTAAACAGCAAGAAAAGCTCTGGAATTGGCGCTGGTTAAGTTGAAAAAACAAGAAACTGTGTTCGTAATAGGTAAACTGAATGTAAAGGGAGGGAGAGATACAGAGAAATACTGTAGCTGAGAAAAATTAAGTCTGCATCCGTGACTGCATTAGCCAATTAAGCCTTAATATAGAGTAGGTAGAACAAAGAAATGGCGTATGCAATAGTGAGAAGAGAAGTGACTGGAGGAATGTCTAGTCATTACTAACTAATACATAAGTGAAAACGAGTTACTTTTACGGATACGCTTATCAATAACACCTTATATACTGAAGAGGTGATTAGGTCAACTGATAGTACATAGATATTTGGTAATGTGACCAGTAGATTCTCTTTCTTTTATATATATATATATATATATATATATATAATATATATATATATATATATGTGTGTGTGTGTGTGTGTGTGTGTGTGTGTGTGTGTGTGTGAGTATATATACATACATACATGCTTTAGTAAAAGGCATTAGAATTCAACAGGTATATGTATGCATAAACTGAACTCGACTTCCTATCTGCTTTAGTGGACTGGTCAAGTAGCGTGTGCTATTTAGAACTTCTGCATCGGTTCAAATCTTGCAAAGATGCTAAAAATCTATTTATTTTCCACTCGGATATAAGCTTCCAATAGTTCGAGGGGTGGAAAGGTTTAGAAATCAAAGCGGCTTGGAAAAGCAGGGGTACAGTATTATCGTCTTCCAGTATTCTATTACGATTGGGAGAAAAATCATCAAAAACAACCTCGAAAGTGTCTGAATTGAATACAATTGTATATAGAATTTAGGTCAAAGGCCAAGCACTGGGACCTATAAGGTCATTCAGCGCTGTAACGGAAACTGACGGTAAAAAGTTTGCAACAGGAGGAAAACCTCGCAGTTGCACTATGAATCAGTTGTTAGGAGAGGCTGGAAAATAAGGTGGAAGAAAGAGAATATGAATGGAAGCCCAGTAAAAGGAACGAAAGTGGTTGTAGCTAGGGGCCGAAGGCACGCTGCATAGAACCTTAAGTACTGCCTACAGTGCACCGCATGAGGTGCACTGACGGCACTACGCCCCTACGGGGGAGTGTCTGAAGGCGGCGTTCATGCTACTGGTTGCTTAGATTGTGATCCCTGCTATATGGGCAGAAGTGGCTGGTACTTGTTAAAAGTAAAAATGAACGTATTTCATCCTGTAAATTTGGAAATGATTAGTTCCATAGCTCAGCTCGCCTGAGAAAAGTATAATTAAACACATTTTCGAAAGGGCAAAATTATAGATAGATGCTTTGATCGAATTACTAGAAAATATGAAGACACCCTGAATACGGTATATAATACTTTTCATAGAAACTTGGCCACGGCTGAGAAGACAATGAGAAGTGAAGAAATCTACAAATGCGTTAGTATCAAGTATTTCTAGGCATTTAAATTCTTTCAAAAATTCACCCTGATGACTCTTAATCCGAAAACTCCAGGGCTTTTCCACTGAGGTCTCGTTGAATTTCAGAACTGACAAGGGTCAAACAACCTGTTTAACAGATTCACTCCTGTAATGTATATTTCTTGTTTTCCCGATTTATTCTATGTCGGAATTGTCTGTTAACGATCAAGTCCACAGTAGTTGGACGAAAGCTCTAAGTTTTCGTGCATATGTATTTTTAATACATAAGTAGATATATACATATATTATAGTATTATATTATATTATATATATATAATAATGTATGTATTGTATGTATGTATATCTACATATATATATATATATTATATATATATATATATATATAATATTTAATTATAATATATGTATGTAGTATGTATTTCTACAATGTATGTATGTATGTATTATATATATATTATATTATATATAATATGTATGTATGTATTGTATATCTAACATATATATATATATAAATATATATTATAATATAATATATATAAAATATAAAGAGAGAGTATTTATTAAAATGAAGATTCGTAATGACACTGAAAAAAAAACTTTAACGTGATATCTAGAAAACAAACCTATGATGAATATGTAATCGTTCCGATGATTTCAGTCAAAAGGAAAGTTAACTGCAAGAAAAACAAAAAGGTATAATATAACAGAAAATGCTTATAATTTCATTTCATTCAGCAGGATTTAGCACTACAACATTATTTCAACCGACACGTAGCTATAGCAGCCTTACCGCCATCAGAAGTGAAAAGAACAAGCCAATATTGACAGGAGAAAAAAATTGAAAACAAACTAAGCAAAAAAATAAATAAACAAATGAGAAAAAATTGAAAACAAACTAAGCAAAAAAATAAATAAACAAATAAAAAATAATAATAAAAAAAACTGCCGCTCATACACGTCCTACACGCAACTGTCTACCAGGGATGACATGACCAAGAAAGCTGCTAATGAACGCACGCACGGACATACGCACCACAGATACACGACCCCTTGCTATGGCTGGTTGGTTTCGCCGCAGAGGAGGGACACAATAAAACGCGTTATCGGTCCCTTTAATTACTGATGGACGATCACCCCTCATCAAAGCTACACTAAATTACTGATCTTTTATGACAAGGACGGGGAAGAGGAGGGCCAGACGTAGGGGAGGATGGGAGGGGATCATGGGAGGAGGGGCTAATTCGACGCCAAAGAAGGTTGTTGATATTCCGAGGGATGCGCCTCTTTCAAATGGATGAAATCTGATGTCTTTGGAGGCCAGTTTCTGGCTTGATGGCCTTCTCTGACTTTAGTTCATCTTTCCTGGCAATTCCTCAACATTTCAGACTCCAACTGAGAAGAGTTTGGGTATGATCCAAGTGATTCCTTTTGCTTCATTAGGAAAACACTGACGTCTTCCCTGTTCAAGTTTTTAAGGGGAACTGACACATTATGATATTTACATTTACACCTATCAAGTGAGGTTGAATAAAACACCATAGCAACAGTATTAACTTGCCAGACGATATCGTAATCATGAATGAACTAAACGAATTTATGAAAAAACTAAAAAACAAACGTAACTGCCTCTTATCTCGTTATGCCCAAACAGTAAATACCAGGAAATATAAATTGCATGGTATTTTTTCCTT
>NC_087210.1:36634858-36647358 GCF_015104395.2 Macrobrachium nipponense | reverse complement strand
AGTGACGACACAAGATTTGCTGTGGGTGAGTGTACTCAACACGGCTGGAAATGCAGAAAGTGTATTAGTGGCGACAAAATCTGAAGTATATATACTAGCGTCGACAGATATTACCGTGACCGTACCAACGTCGACTCCATAAACTGTAGCCTTTGAACTAATGTCGACAGAGATATGATCGAATCTCGTTTTTGTTTACATTTTTTTTTAACTCAAGGATACAATAACTACACAAAGGAGTATAACTATTACAGCAGTATTTATTCTATGTTCTTGTATACATATATAAAATATATGATATAATAAAATAACTCTTGCTATGTGTTTTCAATTGTAGATCTTCCACTTGGAACTGGTTATGAGCACATGTCATATGAAATGAAAATGTTTACATTTTCCTCTACCGGGACACGAAACAGGTGGCAAACAATTCAAACATTTCACATACATAGTGTCATTCCGCTCAAGATGTTTTCCTTAATGGTAATTGTCAAGAACTTGCATAACACTTCCTCTTCACCCACCATCAGTTACTATGTCATTTTTTGGTTCATTCATTTTTTTTAACAATATTTTCCGTGTGTACCTTTCTCAGTGGCCGTGTTCAGATGCACTCACCTAATCAGTAAATTGTACTTCTAACATCCTGTGTTCGTTCACAAGTAAACAGAGGAAAAGGTGTCGCCATTGCTCACATGAATATTCTGTCGTCACAAGTACACATAGAGCAAGTCTGTCGACGTTAGTGAGCGTCACCTTCAAGAAATACAAGGTGAACTCAAATGGGACAATATCTATATATATATATATATATATATATATAAAATATATATATATATATATATATTATATATATATATACTTGACTATATCTTATATTGACAATTATTAATATACAAATACAAATATCGTTTAACATCTTAACATCCACCTAAATATATCTTAGGAATACCTTACATCCAAGAGGAATAAAAACTGATAAGAGCTTCGTCCTTGGTAGGAATCAAACAGTTGCCTGGTTTAGATATAGTATGTGGGTGTGTGTGTATATATATATATATATATATATATATATATATTATATATATATATATATATATATATATAATATATATTATCATTCGAGCTACAAATGTCCTTTAATATCTAATTCGCTCTATCTCGGAATTTATATATTTTCATATATGTACCGAAGGGTTCGATCCCATGAGGGATCGAACCCTTCGGTATATATATGAAAATATATAAATTCCGAGATAGAGCGAATTAGATATTTAAAGGACATTTGTAGCTCGAATGTATATATATATATATATATATATATATATATATATATATATATATATGATATATATTTATATATTTATATATTTATATATTTATATATATACACACACACAATTTTAGTTGATAAATATGAAATATATTTATCAACTAAAAATTTCCCTTCGGTACATGTATGAAAATATATAAATTCCGAGGTAGAAAACGAATAGAATATTAAAGGACATTTATAGCTCGATGATTTACATGAATCATGGTGATGTGATAATTATATATATATATATATATATATATTATTATATAATATATAATATATATATATATCTTGGCGATTGGTGTTAAGCTTTCTATTCTTTGCAAGTTTGGGATACATTGTTATCCTGTAATCGCCATACCTCACCACGACTCCACGAGGGTTCTAGTACTACTGCACAGTAGAGTCGACTGGTGAGACCTGCCGGGATTTTGCAATGGATCCTGCAGATATCAGTCCATTGCTCTATCACGCCTTGCAAATTTTTATTACTATGTTGTAAATAGTAGAAAACGCAAACGCTGTTTATTTTCGATTAAAGAATATTTTTGTGCGTACGCAATTACATAAGTGAAAATGAAATCAAATAAATGCGACTAAAACAAGAGAAAATATCACGAAAATAACATAAACGACTATAAACGAAATGGGCACAACACAGAAAACGAGCAGTTCACTAGAATAGCCCTCGGCAACAGTCTGATATCTCATGGTTGATGAAGACATAACATGAAAACGTCATGAAGGAAAATAACAGTCAAGATGAATTAAAGCACAATTGGTGGCAACTCTTCCTGGCAACTCCTGAGAGGTTAGACGTCTAAAGGACGCATCATCAGCATCGTTCAAGAAATAGGTTGAAATCCATAGAGAAGAATAGCCCAAAGGAAGATACAAACCATCAATGAGGAGAAAAGTTCTGGTGCTAAGCTTTCATAGGGATAATGCTTGTGGTTATTAAGAAAAAGAATGCTATAGCGTTAAAAGGGCAAGTTATATAATTTTGTTTTACGTATATTACTGCTATTTTTATGGACAGTTGCTTCTAGTTTCATGAGTGGAAAGCCTATAAATTTATATGAATCTACGGAGAGAATGCTTCCGGTCTTTAGGAATCTGCAGTTGCAAATTTTATTGCATATTGCTCATGTGTCATTTAACAGGAGGAATGGTTCTTTTCATAGAATACTGCTCCTCGTTTTTTTGGGAATAATACTCCAGTCTTTTGTGGGAATGATAAAAAAAAAAGTTAGCTCTTTATTGGGAATACTTCTTCGTGTTATGTACATAAAGTTTCTAAGTAATTTTAGATAAAAAAAAATCACCCTTTCTCCTGTATGGGAAGAATAAATCTAGTTATAAGGGAAGAACTCTAAAAGGGAAAACTAGTATGATAATTATCTCTCATTATTATTACCATTACCATTATCATAATTGCCGTACCCAAATTATGGAAATATAAGAGTCGAGACGGGGAGTTTAAACGTAAACTTATTACCCATAGATAAAGATGCAAAAGGCTCATCCCAGTTTGGATTACTCGAGGACTATCATTCAGACAATGTGGAGGCTGTTTGCCGTCTGGAAGCTCAGACGGGTAATTTCATTATGCATCCTTACGGCCCAGCAGTGGTGAGTCTAGCCTAGATGGGATTACCCTTAGATTATCATCACGACCTTGTGGATGTAATAATGAAAATACTGCCATGGTGGAGGCAGTGGAACTTACAGAAAATAATATATATCCATACACTACGGCTATACAATAACAATTATTTATAGTATACTTATATGCCCAAGAGACAAGTCGTACTGCAATAATCTATTTCAGCAAACTTCCTCAGAACTCTCAAATGTGAAAAATACGTGAAATATGTGAGAAAACAGACATAGAGAAAAGGGGAACGTCAGCTATCTTCGTCAAAAGGCAATAAAATGTGATTGATTATGAAATTTGGGTCTTGAAGACCAATCGCCACAGAACCCAACAGGATTACTCGGCTCCGGAAGAAGCTGTGGCGCAGCCAAAACTCTGACAGCATCAGTCATGCGATCAACTGAGATGACCCAGCTGCCCCAAACAGCAGTCCTTCAAAGAAAATCTAACCGAAGAAACAGAATACTGAGTGTTACATCGACTTTCCTCCTTTCTACCCCAAAAAATCCTAATATTTATGATTTTTATGGCTCGAATTGTTCTACTTCATAAAAGAAGAATACTTCACTTTTATATGTCAAATGCATCTACATTTAGTAAAATCTTTCACGTTTTGGTGAGGAAAATCCTTTTTCCTTTTTTTCAATAACGTTTCTCATTCTACGGAAACAGAATTTCTAGTTCACAAAAGAGGACTAATGATTCCACATGAAATGAAAGCTTATTATCATAAGGTGGAGGCACAGCTAAATTTTATGGGATCTATATATCTAGATTAAGGAATAATGCTTCCTAATTTTGTGGCAAATGAACTATTCACCGTTTATGGGACAAACAATTCTATATTTGCGAAAAATTACTCTATATTTCTATGAAATATTATGTTACTCTATATTTCAATGAAATATTATGTTACTCTATATTTCTATAAAATATTAAGTTACTCTATATTTCTATGAAATATTATGTCTTATAGTTGTATGCGCAGAATGGTTTTTCATTAGCAAATGACTTCAAGTTTCTAAATGATAACCATCTATTAGTTTCATGGCGAAATGCACCTAATTTCCATGGGAGCATTGATTTTCTTTTTAATGGAAACATTTCTGTAATATTTATTATAATAATAATAATAATAATAATAATAATAATAATAATAATAATAATAATAATAATAATATAAACAAATAATAAATAATAAATATAAATTATGAATATAAATACTAAATAAATAAACTAAATAATAATAATAATAATTTGTTTCTGCTCTGGGCCATATAAGCAAAAATTATGGAAGTATGAAGAAGATGAAGATAAAGTAGATGAAGTAAAAAAGAACTAAACATCAATAGGTCACGGTGATCCTACTCATTCCGAGAAATGAACTGCAGTCAAAATTATAATAAAAATAAAAAAAGAAAGAACGGACAAAACTTCCGGTTTAAAATCTTTCAATGGAATTACACCAAAGCTGCCTAATAGAGGATTTTATTCACATCACCACCATTCATGGTAACAATCTAGGTATCTGGGCTATTCTCGACTCTTTTTTTATTAAACTATACATATTCAATTCAATCTAAGAGGTCGGTGCCCATTAACATATCTACTTTCCGCGCGGATGTTACACAAGAATCATGTAATAGAAAATTATTTAAATACAACCTAAAATATTAAACCTGGAAATTTGTTATAAAGCTACAATCTTTTCTTGTTTATTCAATTGATATGAATTTTATATTCATGTTTCACTATTCGTTATAGTTAGTTTTCACTATTCGTTATAGTTAGTAGGTTCGTCTCTAAATCCTTTCACAGAATGTATTTCCTCCGCAGGGAACTCGGGATCAAGCACGTAAAAAAAGAAAAGAAAAAAAAAACTCATTCAACTTGTGAGCGACCTTTATCGTAGTCTGTTCCTTTTCTTTTTTTTCTTTTTTGCATACTACCGGTTTTTTTTTCTCACGTCGAATAAAATCCTCCGAGTCTTTCAAGTATTAGCTATAGTTTCTAGTTCCGTGTGTCTTGGTGCACAGCTGGTAGCCTCCATGACACAGGTAAGAGGTTGGGCAGCAATCCCGGAATACATTTACCACTGGTATAGTGATTAGTGGCTGGCCACTCAGATGTCGCTGGTTCGCGTCCCCCCAAGTACGATGTAAAATCATTATCTCTGTATCACGATCAGTTACTGCGTCAGTGTTGGGGGGGGGGGGGGGGGGGGGGGGGGGGGGGGGGGGGGGGGGGGGGGGGGGGGGGGTCTAGTGTGGGAGGTTGAAACCAACATTCTTTGGAGGCTTGAATTTGGGCCCCTATGTGCTTGTTCCATGTCAATTGGTTTCATCTACTGAAATAACAACAATAATAATAATATTAATAATAGCAATAAATAATTCGGACAAATTCTTCTATCCCGAATTCGAGTGTCAGGAATTTATCTATTTGGTGAGAGAGAGAGAGAGAGAGAGAGAGAGAGAGAGAGGTTAATATTCTACTGGGAAGACGCGTTTGGCAGAATGGGTAGAGCTCGAGTTAGGTGTCGTTGGCCGCTGGCTAGGTGTCCCGTAATTTGAAGGGTTTTCAAAGGTATTTCAATTGTATTTCCTTTTACAGATTTACCAGCGTCGTTCTTATTTAAAAATTCGGTAATGTCAGCAAGCCGGGTTTGCATCACCATTTGCTGTTGCAGCATATCTTGCAGCTCATCCTCCCTTCAGACTACCTACAAATGAGTAAGACTCCATTATTCTTCAGGTCGACATAGAGATTACTGCTCAAAATCATAGTAGCAAATAAACACAACTAGATCATCTTCGGTATCCTACTCTTGAAGGATGCTACACGTGCTAGTGAGATCATCTTCTTCGGTGTTCTTGTGCTCCAAATGTCTGCTACCTTCGGAGGACGTCATATATCAAATCTCTTGCCTTTACGATTTCTTCACGTTTACAAAATGATTTTGTTACACGTAAAAGAGTATCTCGGGGGGTTCATTTCATTTTGCACCACAAGAACATCAAAATGTCATTTGAGAATCAGATTATCTTTTTCCGTTGAATTTTCCATAATTGCTAATCTCCGGCTTAGAAGAAAACAGAAGTCAAAACTGAAGGTTACAAACCAATAGAGACGAAGTGATGACAAAATAATGACCTCATCAATTTAGAGGGACGTGGTTCTAGTGGGCATGCTTATGTCCGTACCAAACTGCCCACCCCGACCAAAAAAAAAAAAAAAAGAAAAAAAGAAAAAAAAAAATCCCCCTCACAAAAAAAATAAATAAAAGGTTCAGCCACATTGTCACATCAACTGACATTCACGCCTTCACATTCCCATTTCCTCTGCAAAGCGGTGAGTCACAGAAGCACATGCGTATACTGAGAAAGACCAGTAATATAAGAGGACCTCTTCAGTTCACACATCCCCTCCGATCTCCTTCTTCTTCAAATTGATTACTCGTCCCTTGATTATGGAAAAGAATGTTTTATGAGTGGAAAAGAACAGCATTCAGTAATTATTGCTTCTGTTCTTATTAATGAGCACCAGAATTTTAAACACGACGAGGAGTTGCACCATGAGCAGTATAGTGCATCAATGTCGCCATCATCATGTTATCGCCATCGCTCCTCTTATTTCAGTTCACTGAAATATAGACAAAGTGCAACTAACATCAAAGCGCACTTCGCTCACTTAACTTCGATCAAATTCACTCCTGTTTGACCAAGGCAAATTTCCATACGACTGATACTAATTCAACCTATTACAAAAAAAATCTAAAACATTCATTATTCCAATGGAAGCAAAAGGAATCAGCTCTCTCTCTCTCTCTCTCTCTCTCTCTCTCTCTCTCTCTCTCTCTCTCTCTCTCTCTCTCTGTTCAGCTTTTTGCATCACAATGCTTTCTATTGCAAAATATCAAAAAGGAAAAGAAAAGTTTCAATATGACGCTCTGCCTATATAAAAGAGAAATCAGAATAAAAAAATATTCTTAAAGAGCTTAATTCTTATCGTTACAAGATGTAACTTCCCGAGCGTAGCCAATTTATGGTCATCATTCTTGCAAGAGACATGAGGGAGAGTTCTCCTCACTGACCGGACGATGCGTGACCGAAGGTGTGACAAGAATCAAAGAAGAGAATCGAAGTCAACTGCGATGAATGACTGACAGAGCTCTCGAGTTTTCTTCAGAGGGCAATAGCGCCTTGTAACCCTTGCGAGTGAAGTAAAACAATAATCTCGTTCATCTATCAAGGGTATATTTACTTTTATATGCGAGATAAAACGAGAATATAATATTGTATTAAACCCAGAAATTTTATCGTACGTGAGAACTTTTGCTAGCAGTGAAGGTACGAATTCCCTTTATCGTACGTGAGAATTTTTACTAGCAGTGAAGGTACGAATTCCCTTTATCGTATGTGAGAATTTTCACTTGCAGTGAAGGTACGAATTCCCTTTATCGTACGTGAGAATTTTTACCAGCAGTGAAGGTACGAATTCCCAAGTCATGTCATTGAAAATTTTATCAAAAATTAAATCTGAAGTATAAAACCAAAAGCAAGCAGCTACACTGAAGTAGCAAAAACTGCTAGTTTCAAAGAATGAAAGTAAAACTAAAAACCACGACAGTAAATAAGACAATAATTTTGCTTTTTTTCGCCAGAACTAGCGCCTACCAAATGTTTAAATTACTTTCACTCCTTTAAAACCCAAGAAGAAATAAACATCATTGAGCGTCTCATTAAAATTCAGCGACGTGAATTAACCGCCTCTTCGCTTGAAAATCTAATCGCCACATACCTTCGTTAGTCGTTCGTCAGCTGGCTTGAGTCAGAATGACTGGCTCGTTTCTCTGCTTTAAGGGACGTGAAGAGACATCAAGTGTGAAAAGATTGTCTAATGGAAACATTAAAACTCGCAATCTTCATCTCTTATTCGAGGTTTTAGAAATACTACAGCGGCACAAACATAATACTATAATAAATGGAGCACATAAGAAATCAGTATTCAATTTACGGCAATATTTGTACAGGAAGATATAGCCGTGACGCCTAAGTTAACTCCAGAAAGTTTTAGTGGTTATCCTGTGAGGTGTAAAAGAAATATATATATATATATATATATATATATATATATATATATATATATTATATATATATATAAATAATCGTACATATTAAGCTACAAATACCAAACCATGTACAGACAACTGTAAAAAAAACATCGTTATTTCTGAACCAGGTAGCGGCGAGATTGCAGATAAGCATGGGCAGGAAGAGAAGACAATGGATTGGCGAGCTACGAAAATTTATGGGTATAGACTGGCATAGAAAGAACATAAGACAGACGGGAGTGGAAGGACATGTCTGAGGCCTTTGTCCTGCATTGGACTAGAAACGGTTGATGTTGATGACGATGATGATATATATATATATATATCTATATATATATATATATAATATAAATATATATATATATATATATATATATTCTATATATATAAATATATATATATATATATATATATATATTATATATATATATAATATTAGAATCTAACAGGTACTTTTACAAGTTATATAAACAGTTTTTAAAACCCCATTGACCACTCAACTTCCTGAGCACTTCACACCTTTTGGATACGTTTGTCACTACGAAACTTTTGTCGTGGTAATCACTCTATAGCAAGGAATCATATATTAAAGGAAATGAAAATGCATTTTCTTCAAGTAGGTCTGCACCCAAGAGGCATTCGCGCATGTGTTGGAGGCGCCTGTTCTCATGATTGTTCTAGAATCGTCAGGTGGGATATGGAACTCAACAGGCGCCGCCATGACTTTAGGAACGCCGCGATTTATGATGCAACATTTCATTGAGATCATTCTAAATGTTCCTGTCGTCTCGGGAGTCTGTGACGTTCGCTGGTAGGCCCCGCACCCAGATTGCCGTATACTGTATATACGACTGATGAAGTAGGAGAGATCAGATCATCAATAAGAGACCAGCAGATATCATCAGAGAGAGATAAGAGAAGAAGGAACAGACGAAGGATAAGAGAGGAAGAAGGTGCACGAGAGTTTGATCGGAATCTGGTCAAGTCGTCCAGTTAGAGAGAGAACAACAGAAGTATTCCGACGTGGAGCAAGCCTTCAGAGGAGAAACGTCCTACAAGTTGGTTTTGAGGAGTAACCTGCCCTTCGAGTATCAAGAATAGATATTGTTTTCTGCAGTACGGAGTCAGGAAGATGTCTAAAGTTCTACAGCTCTTCTTTGTGAAGCCATCGCTTCGAGCATTGATTTTCGACAGCTGCAAAACTGGCCAGCAAGTACTTTCATTTCCTCACTGTTTCCCCAGTTTACGCATTGTAAGATTTTACTTTTGTTATGTATATAGGAGAAACCATTCTGTATTTATCTTTGTTAGCGAGCTTGTGAATAAACCTTTGTTCTGTTTGTGTTTCTTTCTATATTCGTATCCCCAGTTTCAACTGTTGGTGTTGAATCTTTTTTGTTTATTATAATATCGAACCTGTAGCGGACCTCGGTCCGTAACAATTGGCGACCTTGCTAGGCTATTCGGCACTGTAACATTGAAACAGGGAGAATATAGAAAGAACCAGAATGAGTGAGATGGCGAAAGAGTTTATTGAGTCGGGTATGTATGTATAATTTCTTGCTTCTTCACACTTTTTGGATGAGCTAGTTATTAGAAAGCCTTAGATCCAAAAGCAAGAAGACATGAAATAATTTTTGATGTCTGTAGCAAGATTTGAAACTGCGAGGTTAGGTTTTCGGATTCTGCTTCATATGTAAGTGCTACATAATATAAAATATGGAATGTTATATATAGAATATATATATATATATATATATATATATATATATATATATATATATATATATATATACACACATATATATATATGTATATATATATATAGTGGATATATATATATATATATATGTGTGTGTGTGTGGTGTGTATATATATATATACACACATACATATTGTGTGTGTGTATATATATATATATATATATTATATATATATATATATATATATATATATATATACACATACATATTGTATAAAAATACCAGTTTTGACGTACGATGTCCTGCTTCCCATTACACTTGTAGGGATATGGATTACCTTACTTCTCAAAAATTCGAAACGTCGAAGAATTTGTATAGCCCTTTTCCCTGGCAAATAGAGAGAAAGAGTTGCAGGATGGCGGGGGGTTGGCGGGTTGTGAGAGAGAGAGAGAGAGAGAGAGAGAGAGAGAGAGAGAGAGAGAGAGAGAGAGAGAGAGAGAGAGAGAGAGAGAGAATAGCTTTGTCAATATTAGGTTTCCATTACGAGAAGCAGTTTTCTATGATACTTGCAAGAAGTTATATTGACCTAATACTAAAAATAAATGACATATCGATTTTATATCCCATTTCTACCTGATATATAGTAAAGAAATATGGCTTTGTGAATATTAGAGACTCATTATGATGACCTCACCCTTTGATAGACTGAAACACCCACTAGATGAGATAAACTTCAATGTCTTCCGATTACGTATATTTGAATCGACTTTATGTTAGTGGCTAATATCCAGGGTTATATATGCAACTGTTTTATTATATGTTACAATTACTTATCATGTGTACAATTACTTATAAGTGAAATATCAACAACACAAACGTAGATCGTGACGCTGTTAACATTAAAATTCACCTTAAACCGATGAACCAAGTAAGAGTAACTTTTTCTTACTTTACAACAGGCTTCGTTCCCATTACTACATAAAAAAAAAAAATTTTTCAACGCATTTTTACTAGAAAAAAAAATACAGGATAAATGGTTAACTTATAATAATGAATTCTTGTACCTTTACCAATAAGTACTTTCGGACAAGAGAAAAATGACCATTGTAACCAGATTTCATTTTTAGATGATAAAAAAATCTGCCACTACAGCTGGGAGATTATGTAGCTCCTAAAACACTGAATAAAACTTCAAACTTCAAAAAACATAAAAATTTGCCTCCATGAGATTTATCTCACAAAATTTGCCTCAATCTTAATGCGTAAGCGCATCTCACATTTATGATGCTCTTCAATACAATGACTGGTCCTTAATCCAATTGCTTCCATCTCTTAAAGCGTTACAGTTAACACAGACATCTCTGCCTCATATCTTTCCAATTTCATAAACTTCACCACATTTACAACATACTACAGTCGCACCACCGCCACCGTCAAATCCGCTCCATTTCTCCTACAACATTAAACTGCTGAACCGTCTTTATCCTTTTTTTTTTTTTCACCTACAATATCTTCCTTGTTTCCACTGCGCATCATTCCCCATACCCATACTTTTCCCGTCTCATTAACTAGCTAACAAGCCATCTCATAAGTTATATAACAACTGCCTTGACATGGTGTCATTATTTGATAATTTACTTAAGTACGTGTCTCCTAATATTCGATGCAAGCTTAGTAAAAATACATCTGTTTTCGACGATATATATATATATATATATATATATATATATATATATATATATATATATATATATTATGCACATACATACACACACACACACACACAAACTTAATACATTGGGAACTGCTAATCGGTTTTGAATATGATACTATTATTGTTACCGCAAAGCTGTGATATCCCGCTCAGCCATATTAACTGCAAATTATAACATAATTCACTTCGCTTTCCATTATACCTCTCAATCGAATGGAACGCCATATAAAAACTTAAAGAGTGGGAAAAAAAGAAATTCAAGTGTGCATTCACAATATTGTTAATGAACTTTTCTATCTTTGTCCATAAAGTCAGGAGGAGGAGGAGTTTCTAAAGGTGGAGAGATGAAGCTCCCATAATGCATGTTTGAGCACCAGGGCAACGCATATCGGAGTGCCTGTCAACATAAGTCCTCAACGTGAAGAATTCAGATATTTCATCCTTTTTCTGTATTTTATTCCGGATTTCTACTAAAGTGGAATTTAACGAATACCACTCACACACACACACACACACACACACACACACAACACACACACACACACACACACACACACACACATATATATATATATATATATATATATATATATATTATATATAATATAATATATATATATATACACAAATATGAAGCGAACAGACAGGAATTTTATGGGTTAAATGTTTATCAGCCAACTTTTCACGACGCATTTTCAAGGCTGAAACAAATGGAGACACTAGAATGGTACAATTTTTCATTACAAATTTTTATATATTTATATATATTAAATATACATGCATATATTAAATATATATATACATATATATATAAATACATATGTATAGAAAAATATTTTCCATATATATTATATGATATATATAAAGCTTAAATAAAGCACTTAGAATATCATCAACATCAGCTGAATGTACAAATCGGCCCCTGTCTAAGTGAATGCGCGTCTGATTTCGACATTTATACGCGCCTGTGACCTGACATACTGGCAACTATTTAG
>NC_087210.1:36624858-36632358 GCF_015104395.2 Macrobrachium nipponense | reverse complement strand
CCAGTGTAGACTTTGACACGAATTATGCTATGGTGTCCCACGGCTGCCTTTCCCTTGCATATTTCAGCCTACCGTCGCTATGATTTACGCCCAGAAGTCGATTTTTTGGTGGTAAAACTAAATTGGGTGTCAAGCAAACATAATCAAAAGTGATTTCATTTTTTTTTTCAACACCAATATTGCATACTTATTTGTAAAATATGGCGGCAGGACGCCAGAGAAAAGTATACGTTCGGTCACCATACACTGAGATTGACTGCTTATAATTTCCCTCTGACCATGTTCAGTAAAATGCAAAAGTCCTCTGAAACTCACTCGCTTCAGAGAAATGAGTGCTCTCTAGACACTACGATAGTAATGGCCAGTGGATGTCGTCAATGTTTTTTTCTGTCACGATACAAGTTCCACGTTCATGATCCATGACCGAAGAAACTAAGACAAGACAATATACTACGTTAAGAGAAGCCTTCTTACCTTAACCCCTTAAAAGATTACCTGGTTAATAATAGTAGTTTGTGTTACACAGTTCTGTTTTCATCCATCCATTTATTCACGATTATCATCACTGCACTGCACCGAATTCGTCAAAGGCCCTCGACGCTGCATGAAAGTACCTGGAGAAATTTTCTATCCCATGTAGTTCATCGACCTGTGCTTTATAATTCATCTGTGTCCGTGTCCATTCTTTAAGTGACCACAGTGGTATGCTGAATCTAAGAGCGTGGGCCAGTTTTAACCTATCAGCTTCCATTCATAGACTTCTAGGTAAATGTCAGCCCTCAAATATGCACGAGACAGGACCACCAGATAGACCTTTGTGGATGTTCTGAAGCTTATGACAATTAAGGCCGCCACTCTTACTGCTGGTA
This sequence comes from Macrobrachium nipponense, assembly GCF_015104395.2. NCBI lineage: Eukaryota > Metazoa > Arthropoda > Malacostraca > Decapoda > Palaemonidae > Macrobrachium > Macrobrachium nipponense. The sequence goes on along the minus strand of NC_087210.1, from coordinate 36,631,489 downwards.
CATGTACTTTTATTACCGCTACTAATAACGAAATTTTTTTGCAATAAATGAAAAAAACAAACAAAACAAAAACAAACAAACAAAGTAGACCGGTATTCCACCTTCTTGAAAGTAATGTTGTTACATCAATACGTAAGGACAACAAATGAAACATTCTCTCTCTCTCTCTCTAGGCAATACGAATGCTGAAAAATTATGCACCCTTTTTTCCAAAGAAGAGTAAAAGAAATAGAGCTTTCACTGTATTCAAAAACAAAATTAAAACTGAGCGTTATATCATTCCATAGATCTTTCTCTTTAGTAGCAGAGCAACGAATTCTTGAAATGACAATGTAAGTTTTCTTATAATAGTACCCTAACAGGACGCAAATCGATATGTATGCTAATATTGCACCAGCCTGTTTTTTTTTTTTTTTTTTTTTTTTTTTTTGCCATATCCTTTGAGTTAGGTTAGGGAAACATAATGAGATTATTTTCAAGAAAATTCTATGGTTAGTTTTTTAAGATATTGGCGTCCCACTTTCTTTCAAGGAAATATTACAGTACTCGGTTACATCTCGGAATATGTTGACGGACGGGAATCTTTTTGCCTTAACAGCAAACAATAAAATGTGGGTGGAAAAAATAAGCGGGATTATTTATATATATATATATATATATATATATATATATATATATATATATATATATATATAATATGTGTGTGTGTGTGTGTGTGAGCAAATGTTTTCACCTAAAGTAGTAACATAAACCTGTAACTGGCAGTTAAATTTCACTCCGCGTATTTCTCTCTCTCTCTCTCTCTCTCTCTCTCTCTCTCTCTCTCTCTCTCTCTCTCCCCAACCCCGTCATTAATTCCTATTTTCGGTTTTTCGCCATCCAATTACCTTTTATCTTTCCATTCTCCCCCATTAACATCCTTTCTGTCTCCCTCATTTCACTCTCAACATCAATTAAACCAAATGACATAATAATAATTAAATTGCATGTTTCCTTCCCCTATCCAACGACCCATTTGTCTCTCTTTCCTCAGTCTCTCTCCTCCTCTCTTCTACTCTCCTCTCTCTCTCTCTCTCTCTCTCCTCTCTTTGCAAAATTTGTTGACATGATTATGAGATTTTACTCAAAATTTTATACATTTAATTTATCGAAATTTCCATGATATGTGAGCTATCTCTCTCTCTCTCTCTCGCTCTCTCTCTCTCTCTCTCTCTCTCTCTCTCTCACACACACACACAAATGTTCCAGTTCATAAAGCTTTCCCTAAACCATGAATCACAAAGAGGTTTTTTTATTGATTCAGAAAGTAATTGCTGTAGTGGATTTTGTGGGTGGGTAATTGAAACCTAATTGTCAGAATAATTGTCATGGTAATCTGCAATTTGCCCGTTGTACCCTATGGAATGATTTAGTGCCCAACCAGCGAGCACTAGCTTCGGGGAAAGAGGACCTTTTTTTTTTTTATTCCTTGTGTCTGCAATACTTTGTATATGTATGAGGACAGGAGAGCACGGAGAGCAGAATTCGTTCATGGCGCCACTGAATTTTGCTTCGCATTGTTGTGAGAGAGAGAGAGAGAGAGAGAGAGAGAGAGAGAGAGAGAGAGAGAGAGAGAGAGCGGAACGTGACCCCTGGAGCAATTTTTTATGCTTAAGAGTTTTGACTGTAATGTTCTCCTGAATCCAAAGGTTACGAGCTCTGGGAGTTCATTTGTGGGATCTAAACACTCCTGAAATATTACTTGCGTTTCCTGCGCTTTCCCTAAAGAACAATTTCCTCCTCCAGCGACGCTTTGCTCCCTCACTCAAGAGTTCGGTATACTTCAATGCGAGCTCTTAAGGAGCTACCTGGTCTCTTATCTCGTATTTCTTTAACCATTCAAGTTATTCGAATAATTTAAACAATTTGAATAAGATATCCGTTTTATCTGAGTATCCATTACCCTAACTTCTGTTTTATCATATCTTTCCTGCACCTCTCCGAATTCTCACGAACAGTAATCGTTATACTTTAAACGTAACACGAATAGGAAGACCTACAGTAAAAAATAACAAGTACGACAATAATAGTAGTTAGGTCTGCTGCAACTGTAGTAGCACCAGCGAAACTTTTGTCCCTCTCGCTTGGACAATGGTACATACTAAAACTATGTCGACATAATCCAAGTTTTAAATTCAAATGGATACTGACTCATTTTGCATGAATGAATTTCTCTGCTACTAAAGTAAGCGACAACAGTTCTTACCTTTATCTTTCATAAAACTCAGAATGGAATAATTAAGATGCCTAACTGGCGACCTGCGGACAAGTGAATAGCAAAGTAGAAATCATTTTCCCACTTCCTTCTCGGCCATGTCTTTCTCAGGTATTGTCATTTCCATCTCGACGTATTACAAGAGGGGAAAATATTCCATCTTATCCGAGTGGGAAGGAATTTTCAAGTAAACAACAAAAGAAGAGAAGGAAATTAAGAGAAAGCCGTCAGTTTTTTTTTTTCTTTATTTTTTGGATATGAATTTTCAGAGATCAAAATGACTGGACGAACGCTACATCTCGAGCTTACACTATTAAAGAAAGAGCAAAACAACGATGCCATTGACCTTATAACACTCATTACGACGTCAGGGACCTTAGGATAAAAGAAGAGACCTTTAAAGTTCTAAAGGTAGGTACAGAAAGGTATTAAGACTGAATCAGTTGCAATTTCAGATCCTAAAGATTAAAACAGAGGAAGCCCTCATGTTCCTCACTTCAAGAATGTGTAGTACTATCAGGTCTTGGAATTTCTTGGAAGAAAATTACCTCTGAAGCACACACAAAATAAATAAATACAAATAAATAAATAAATAAATAAATAAATAAATAAATAAATAAATAAATAAATGAATATATAAAAGAGAAAAAAAAACAAGGTTTCAATTAAAATTTCTAACGCTTCTGCGCACTGAATTATGCTTAAGGACTAAGAGAAACAGTAAATAAAATTTTGGTAGAATGTACAAAATTTACGCCAAAGCCCAAGCACTGGCACCTATGAGGTCATTCAGCACTGAAAGGGAAACTGACAGTAAAACGATTTGAAATGTGTAACAGGAGGAAAACTTCGCAGTTGCACAACGAATCACTCGTCAGGAGAGATTGGAAAGTAAGACGTAATAGAACGTAAAGGAACGAAAGGGGTTACAGCTACGGGCCGAAAGAATATTGAACTTAGCCCAAAGGCCATGTGCTGGAACCTATAAGGTCATTCAGTGCTGAAACGAAAACTGTGTGTAGAAAGTTTTAAAAGGTGTAACAAGATGAATACCTCGCAGTTACATTATGAGACGGTGAACGTAAGATGGAAGAAAGAGAATATGAACGGAGGTACAATAAACGAAATAAAAGCGGTTGCAGCTCAGGGCCGAATGGACGCTGTAAAGAACCTTAAGTAATGCCTACGGGCCTCGAGAAAAGGAGAAGAATTCCAGAAGTTGAACCCTGAAGGAATCAATAATAGATATCACAGATCTAACAATTTAAGAATAGTAATCTTCCAACAAACCGTAGTGTAATCATACGTTGAGCTCACCGCCAACATTTCAGGAGCATCCACGAAATGTGTTGAAAGGATGACATTGTGTGACGCCAGAAATCACTTCTCAAACATACATCACGGTCTCTATCATGGGAATTCGAGAGTAGCGTCTTTACATTCAAGATCCAAAACTGTCGAGCACCGACGAGGTTTACAGCAATTAAGACTACTACTACTACTACTATACTACTACTACTACTACTACTAATAATAATAATAATAATAATAATAATAATAATAATAATAATAATTCTTAATTCAAGAACAAGAAAAAGCTGACAGCTGAGACTCTACCAATAATGGCATGTAATGTGTAAATGTCAAAATGTATTATTTCTACAATCCATGGCCATACATGGAAATTGCGTTCCATTACCAAACAATACATGCTAAAAGATAAAATCTAAATACGAGAGAGAGAGAGAGAGAGAGAGAGAAGAGAGAGAGAGAGAGAGGAGATTGGTACTCAAAAACAACTAAAGTAAGCAACCATGTTACTTTTCAAAAATTAGACTGACATCTCAATAGCAGAAATGTAAGAACCACTACACAACGAAAGTACCGCTGGCAGCCCAGCACACGAATAAAGTAGACGGAAAGAGAAATAAAAGACAGATCAAAACGACGCATTTATGTAACCGCGTTAGGCTAAATAATGCGTTTGACAAGCCAAACGCGTTAGGGTAAATAACGTGTCTGACAAGCCAAATGGTCACGAGAATAAAACTATATACCTCTAATAGTTGCTAGGCACCAGAAGTATGAGCTGCCTTTACTCAACCATCGACAAAATAAGAAATGAAAAGTCGGGAAATGAAGATGAAACAAGTGAGTCATATTCAACGTACTTACAGAATGATTATCAGCTAACACGCTGCCAATTAAATTGACATTTTGTTAAAATGCACATTTTCACTTTTTTTAAAGATTCGGTGAAAATGGCGTTTTGACGAAGTGCATAAACCTATATAACGAAGAGTTATCGAAGAGTTAAATAAAGACACAAGGAAACTTTTCCGTTTCAAATTTAAGTTTAAGATGCATTGCGAAATAATAGTTACGCCCTCAGTGTACTAATTAATTGCAAAAATATTTTAGTCCAATCTTACGTTACAGTATAATCATAATTAAAAAGCTCCATACCTGCATCCTGTATCTTCTAACGCGAGATCATTGATTAAAAAAAAAAAAAACAGGAAATATGTTGTATAACCGCAAGACGAGAGTTCATATAAGGAAATATCAAAAACTGAATCTGAATCGACTCATTGATTAACATGGTTAAGTTCTGCAGGCTCCATAGTTAGTCAAAACGAAAATCTGTACCTCTCAAAAATTAGTATATCCAATATTAGAAAGAATTTTTTAAACTACACTTTCAATTACAATCTCTATTGTTCAAGACTAAAGTAACTTAGTACAGTTCTATCGAATCGTTGTGAATATTTAACTGTACAAAGAATATTTAACTACGTGTATCCCCTTCTGATATTCAGAAACCTTATATATATAAAATTTGTGATAAGTAAGGCCTTTTTCTTAACTCGTAAGCAAAAAATGCGCGCACACACACAAATAGGACCAAAATTACAAGTAAAGATTTTTTTGGTTGATTATATATCTAATATGGATGGTTTCTGTTAGGTAGCTATCAAAAATACTTTTGAAATTAAGTGTGTGTGTGTGTGTGTGTGTGTGTGTGTAGTTAGCATGTGATGGAGTGGGGAATGTTTATGGCCAGAAACGCTTAGGATGTCAAGAACAATCCAAGCTGTGTATAGTTTTTCTCTATTTTTTAACTTTCATACTTTTTTGGTCGTGCGTATGGAGGTTGGATGCAGGTGAGGGGCTGTGATATGTCAGGTTCTCGAACATAAGAAAAATATTTTCAACACTAAAGTAACGGACATCTGTTAAAACGATATATATATATATATATATATATATATATATATATATATATATATATATATATATATATAATATACGTTCAAGTTTAAGTTGGCAATTTGGGATAAGGTTGCACTTGTTCTTATGGAAGATACAAAGACGTGATCATGACCAGCATCAACATCAAGTTTATGATGAACACCCTCTCTCTTTTGTCTGCACAATGTTGGCACGACAGTTCTCAGTTAAATATAGAATTTTAATCATACATAAGCGACCTTACCACAGGGGAAGAGACCCCATGAGATGGGGAGATGGAGAAGGGACTGATAGGGAGACCGAGGAGGGTGGGGCACTTCTCGATGGCTAATGACATATACCTGTGACGTACTTAATCTCTCAGTCATTTTCATTCACCATCACGAGGACATGACGTCATGACTGAGGCAGATTTCACTAAGAACTATGACTTTTTGTATTCACTATCCTAATGTGTACTATTTCATCCTTGTTGAAGAGGTCAATTTTAATTTCATTCTAATTTCATCTCCGAGAAGTTCTGATTTAACCCGTTTAAGACAAAGGGCCTTTTAACCCTTCCTGAATAGTCCTATACCTCAGTTTATGATACAATACACGCACTTTCTATTCCCGTTCATTATTAGCTTTTTTAACATGTGGTCACATAAAATGCTCATGGTAAGAATCCAGGTACTTCGTTTCCCCTGGATGCAGTCAACAGCATATTTGTTCAAAATTCATAGAAACACTTTCTTGTACATATCCCATCTAATTTCTTACTAAAACCGAATACATTACTAACTTCCAAACAAATCTAAGGTAAATCAGCCGCTTAACACAGCTAAAATTAACTACTTGTTAAAATTTCAAAATTTCTACCATTGTTAAAGTTCGCGAAATTCAGCACATATTTAAAGCCAGTTACACTAGACTCATTTCTCTTTAACTCACTGTCCTTCAAGTATTCTTTTATACTCGAGAGAGAGAGAGAGAGAGAGACAGACAGACAGACAGAGAGAGACAGAGAGAGACGTAGTAGTATATAGCAATCTTAATATTTTCATCAATATAATTGACTATCTTTCTTCAAAATACAGCTTTTTCGTACTTTTCTCCAGGACTGTTATTATTATATTATTATTA
>NC_087210.1:36584858-36619858 GCF_015104395.2 Macrobrachium nipponense | reverse complement strand
CAAAGATAACATGAGAATAGAAACGTTCTTTACACTGATGTAAACTAGTTCATTAGTTCATATAAGCTAATTTTCTCTCTCTCTCTCTCTCTCTCTCTCTCTCTCTCTCTCTCTCTCTCTTCCTAACCCGGAAGTCATACCCTGCAATACAATAACCACTAAATCTTTTGTACATAGGAATTTTAATGCCAAACGATGGTCAGGACAAAAAGAAAAAAAAAAAGAAAGTTCAAGAAAAGAATCTGCACAAATAAACAGGTCATTTCTCCCAGCGACTTGCGTCATCATAGCAGATTTTAGATGGCGCACGTGCCTTTACTTGGCCCCCCTCCCCCCCTGCCGCTCTCTCTCTCTCTCTCTCTCTCTCTCTCTCTCACATTAGGCCATATGCCCAATGACAAGTTATGTAGTTATGGACTAGTTCAATTTACTCTCTCTCTCTCTCTCTCTTTGACAGCACCTTTGAGGTCAACTAAAGTCAATTACTGTCTCCTTTAAAAATCCCTGCTAGGACAATCGCGTTCAGTGACCTATAACCTCTGTCAAGGATATTTAGGAGGTACGAGGTGACTAAATGGACCTAAACCATTTTCTATATCCTTCTCTGATATGGGGAATCAACGAACTTGTGCAGAGAGAGAGAGAGGAGAGAGAGAGAGAGAGAGAGAGAGAGAGAGGAGAGAGACCTAATTCATTTTCTGTATCTTTCTTTGATATGGGAAATAAACGAACTTGTGCAGAGAGAGAGAGAGAGAGAGAGAGAGAGAGAGAGAGAGAGAGAGAGAGAGAGAGAGAGAGACTAAGCCATTTCTGTATTTTTCTTTGATATGGGGAATAAAACGAACTTGTGCAGAGAGAGAGAGGAGAGAGGAGAGAAGAGAGAGAGAGAGAGAGAGAGAGAGAGAGACCTAAGCCATTTTCTGTATCTTTCTTTGATATGGGGAATAAACGACTTGTGCAGAGAGAGAGAGAGAGAGAGAGAGAGAGAGAGAGAGAGAGAGAGAGAGAGAGAGAGAGAGAGAGACCTAAGCCATTTTCTGTATCTTTCTTTGATATGGGAATAAAACGAACTTGTGCAGAGGGAGAGAGAGAGAGAGAGAGAGAGAGAGAGAGAGAGAGAGAGAGAGAGAGACCTAAGCCATTTCTGTATTTTTCTTTGATATGGGGAATAAACGAACTTGTACAGAGAGAGAGAGAGAGAGAGAGAGAGAGAGAGAGAGACCTAAGCCATTTTCTGTATCTTTCTTTGATATGGGGAATAAACGAACTTGTGCAGAGAGAGAGAGAGAGAGAGAGAGAGAGAGAGAGAGAGAGAGAGAGAGAGAGAAGCGCGCTCTGTTAGGTCGCCTTTCTTCGAAAATTACATTAATGCAACTGCTTAACTTACGAGTAAAATCATTCGAGGTCCTCACCTTCGAAAATTTTACTTCCGTTCCACAGACGACCTTTTTTGCAACCCAGCTATCCAACAGCCAAACAAACAAACCAAATAGAAACACAAACTCCTTGTCAGAGGTAGACAAACCTGGCGCTTAGTAGCCACGAGGATAGTGCCATTGCACAACACCTTATGGGGTTTTGAAATCTTGGCTACCATCTTATATCTGTCTCTCTCATAAACACAAGCAAGCAAGCACGCACGCATATGCACCCTAACGCACACGCGAACACACGTGCACACACAAACATATATATATATATATATATATATATATATATATATATATATATATATATATATATATATATATATATATATATATATTAAGCTACAAATCCCCTTCAATATCCAATTCGCTCTACATATGTTAACTGAAGGGGAATTTTTCAGTTGATAAAATAATTTCGTCCTCCTGCGTGGATTCGATCCAGCGTCTAGAAGAGAAGTCAGGACTGCAGTGGCGCCATAACCAACCAGGCCAACGACGTAGAGCGAATTGGATATTAAGGGACATCTCCATTCTTATATGTATATATATACATATATATATATATATAATATATATATATATATATATATATATATATATATATTATATATATATATATATATATATATATATATATATATATATTATATATATATATATATATATATATATATATATATATAATATATATATAATATCTTATAATAATGTAAGGTATCTTGGGTTTTATCATACCATTTGAAGTTACTCCCAAGTCTCTGCATATCTAGCTATATGTCTCGTAATTATTTCTATAAAAAATAAGACAGGAACCTTCCTCCTCCTTCCTATCGATGCAATAGGACCCAAAATAAAGAAGGATGAAGTAAGTTATTGTTCAAAGTCCAAAGTCTAGAGTTCAAGCTTAACAACAACTGAACGATACTTTTGATAAATTGGAAGTTTCTATAGAAATGTTAGACGAGAGAGAACACTAACAGAAAGCCTAGCATTTGAAAAAGATAAAACTCATTGATAAACAAAATTCTAGAGTATCAATAAAAGATAAAACAACTGAAAATAATTAATATGATCCATAATGCTAAGACCTCATGAAAAGATGAAGTACAAGATATATAACATAATTTAATTTGATTAAAATCTAAAAGAAAAAAAATTAAACACATCAACAAAACCAAAAATTATACAGTCATCGTAATTGGAATTACAAAAAAGGCACACATATTAACCCAACGTCATTCGAAAGAGAAACCGACAAATTTATTTAGCAGAATACGAAGACGTTGCGAAGAGGAAACTGACACAGATGCTTTCTTTAAGCTCCTCTGTATGTCAAGTTAGTTTTGTCGAATCACCTCTAAAATTAAGGTTATCAAATATTGCCAAAAGGTCATTCACCTCTTACTTAACCGCAGCTCTTTTTAAACTTGCTGCAGATGGATCTCCTCCCAAGCAAGTTTAATGAGACTACTTCCATCTGCAATCTGGTTGCCAAGAATCTACCTATTCTGCTTCAGAGTTTATACTATTTATGATGCCTTCTTTTATTCTCGGGGTTTTTCATGAATACCTCAGTGCTTGTGCATATGCGCAAGGCGCATGTATGTAGTTATATGCACGCGCAAACATAGGCGGGTATGTGAAGATGGTGTGCTTTTGGTTTTATCAAAAGTGTTGTTAAGCTGTCCTCTGCAAACACTGATTGCTTTGGTATCACTATTCTAGAATAAATGACGCGACTACAGACATCGTTCAATTAAAAAATAGTGTTGCATCCGTTACAACAGAATACAATCATCATGAAACCTACAACAATACGAGACAATATGTATAAATTATATATACATACATACATACACTACATACATATATATATATATATATATATATAATAATATTATATATATATATTATATATATATATATATATAAGAATGAATTTTCTACATCACAGTGACTCATAATATATAAGGATTAAGCTACAAATGTCCTTTAATATCTAATTCGCGCTACCTTGGAATTAATACATTTTCACATATGTTAACCGAAGGGGAATTTTTTTATTGATAAACAAATTCATCAGCTCATGGACTCGAACCACGGACACCAAGAATCCAGGACGTACAGTGACGCTTTAGCACATGGGACTACCAAGAGAGGTGTAGTTGATATCGACTTCTCAACTAATCAACTAAAAAATTCCCCTTTCGTGTATACACATATATATATATATATATATATATATATATATATATATATATATATATATATATATATATATCATATATATATATATATATATATATATATATATATATATATATATATATATATATATATATATACTATATTATATATGTATATATTTACTATATATATATGTATGTATGTATACATACACACACACACACACACACACACATATATATATATATATAATATATATATATATATATATATATATATTATATATATATTTCTTCTTCCCAGCTTTATCCCTATTCGGGGTTGCCGTTTTTAATGAGTCTCGAGTCTCTTCCATCTACTTCTGTCCTGTGTTATTTCCTCCCGTACTCCCTTCTCTCTCATATCATCTCTAATGCAATCTCTCCACCTGGTCTTAGGTCTTCCTCTCCTCCGTGTTCAATCCACCTCCATGTCCATCACTTCTCTTGCCTTGTGTTGCTCTTCTCTTCTCATCAGGTGGCCATACCATCTTAACCTTTTTCATTGACGCTTCAGTGACCTATACTTTACCCCTAATATGTTCATTTCTAACCCTGTCCATTTTGGTCACTCCGTTCATACCTGAGCATCCTCATCTCAGTTACGTACAATTTTCTGCCCTCTTATTTTCTTTAGTGGTGCTGCTTCCAATCCATATGTCATAGCTGGTCTGACCACTGCCTTGTGCACTCTGCCCCTTAATCTTATAGGGACTTTCCTATCACATATGAAACCGGACACCTTCATCCAGTTATTCCAACCACACTGAATCCGGTTTTTAATTTCTTTTCCATGCTCTCCTCACTGTCAATCACTGAGCCAAGGTACTGGAATTTATGGACCCTTTTGATGTTTCCTTCGCCTAATTTGATTGTGGTTTGCTGGTCGCCCTCCAATTCGGTTGTTGTACATTCAGTCTTTTTCTTGGTTATCCTTAAACCTCTACTCTCCAAGGCATATCTCCATCTTTCAAACTTCCCCTCCAGTTCTTCCCTGTTCTCGGCTACCAAGACTATGTCATCTACATAGAGCAGACACCATGGTGGCTCCTCCCTGACATCCTTCATCAACACATCCAAGATAATATTAAATAGAAGTGGGCTCAGAGAGGATCCCTGATGTAGCCCGACTCCAACTTGGAAATTTTCTGTTCTTCCAACTGTAGATCTGACATTGGTCTTTACTTTTCTATACAGCTCCTTGATCATTCTGACATACTTCTCCATCACTCCTCTCTCCCTGAGACATCTCCGCTGACGTGGTACTCTGTCATATGCCTTCTCAAGGTCTATAAAGGCCATATGCAAGATCTTTTGCTTCTCTCTGTACTTTTCCATAATTTGACTCAGCTCAAAAATACCATCCACAGTACTGAGACCCTTCATGCTTTCAAATACCTTTAGTGTATGTGACATGAGCTTGATTCTTCAGTAATTTTCACAAAACTAAATGTCCCCTTTCTCTTTGAATATTGGGATTAATATACTTTCTCTCCATTTTTCGGATACTGTCTTACTTTCCATAATCTTTTTCATTGACTGCCACAATATATCAATCCCTTCCTCATCAAGAGCCTTCCAGACTTCTGCAGGTATGCCATCCATTCCCACCACTTTACTATTTTTCATCTTTCCCAATGCCACTCTAACCTCAGCTTTTGTTATTTAATATTCTTTCCACCTCCTTATTATGTCTCTCTCTCATTCCTCAGTACATTCCCATCCTTACCCTTAATCTGTCTTATGTGTGTTATATCCTTGGTACTCTTATTTCTCATTTGTGTTTGTTTCAAGATCTTTCATAATAATAAGCTTTATTTCCAATATTTACATTGGCTATTTCGTATCTTACATTGCCCTTCCTTGGTATCTAGCTCTTGGTAAAGCTGATCATATGCTCTATCCTTAGCAATTGCTAGTTTTTTTTTCTAATTTATTTGCTTCCATATGGGCTATCCAATTCTCTTCCATTCGTGTCTCCTCCCACCTTCTCTTTGCTTCTCTCTTTTGCTTTGTTGCATCCTTCACTTCTTCATTGAACCATCACGTTTCCTTATTTTCGAACATCTTCCCACTACTCTCACCCAATATTTCTATAGCAACCCTCAGTATTATTTCCATCGTTCTGTTCCACCATTCATGAACATCTTCAATTTCGTGTGTTATTTCGTCTAAAACCTTTGCTTTAAACTGTCTGTATAGTTCAATCGCTTTCACTTAAAAGATTTAATCATTCTTGGCCCCTGCATTTTTTTTGCCCTTATTTGTTCAATTTCCACAACCAAGCCCATCACTGCCAAACGATGTTACACACTCACATGGTCTCCTAGTACGACCTTACAATATTTTACCTCATGTAAATTTTTCCTCTTATACACCAAGTAATCTATCTGGCTGGACCTTCTGCTGCTTTTGTATGTAACTAGATGTTCCTGCCGTTTGTTGAAGAAAGTGTTCACAAGTGCCATACCCGTGGAAACAGCAAAATCAATAATTCTCTCACCCTCTGCATTTCTTTCAGTATAACCATACCTACCATGCATACAGCTGAACACATGGTTATTTTGGCCTACGTGCCCATTCAAATCTCCGCCGACAATGCATCTCTCATCTGCTGGCACCTTTTCCATTTCCTCCTTCAAGTCTGACCAAAAGTGATCTTTCTCTTCATCTGAGCATCCTATCTTGTACTTCGGTCCCCAGTCTAATTTTATAAATAACCATTGGCGGCTAGTCGCCCTCCAACTCGTGAAAGTGATCGTCGAGACTTGATGACCTGTCCCTTCTTGGCTTCTAATTGAAAACCCTTCCACCTCTGCGACTCCGCCCATACACAACTGCATGACTGATGGTCGTCCTTAATCACTCGACCCACAATAGCCTCCATTGCAACCCATTTTCCACACCTCTCTGCTGGGATCCAATGACCTCTTTCAGGTAATTAACAAGGATTGGCGGCAGAGATGAAAGAAGCCAAGGAGAATCACGCTGGCCTGAACCAGATGTGACTGGCTCTTCTTTCAACTATTTTAAATCTGGCCAAACCTTGCCTACCAAACTGCACTTTGCTCTAGCCAGTTCCCACGGTAGTATGCCTTGCAGTACGCCATAACCTGACATGGTGCCATACTGTCTAGAAGTGGTGTCACGCACTACAACTCGACCAGCCGCAATCTCCAACTTTCGTCTTGACGCTGACCCAGCTAGCCTCTACTTGAACCTGGTATCCTTGCAGCCTTGGCTCTGCCCTGACATCCACACTGAACACTCCAACGTGGGCCCATCATAGAAGTTCCTATATGACGCTCCTTGAAGAGAAGCATTTGTCTGATCTTTGGTGAAGCCTGCAAGTGAACCCCGTCCTTCTGCCGATGCCCTGACCCTGACTATGCCCTTCCTGTCCACGGACTAAGGTAACTGAAATTTGAATTTGTTCTGTTGGCTCTTTACTTCCTATTTCTAGTACTCACTCCCTGTTTCACCTGTTTTTCCTATTTCCATTCCTTAATATTTCTTTCTTCAACAGAGAACTACGTGAGCATGAAATAATTGTGAAATTTTGGGAAAAGTGATATTCAATTACGCTACCAACCCGCTCTACAAATTTCAATAAGGTAATATAGAACTTGAGTAATTCGTGATCTTTTGTATTCTTACTTATTTTAACTTGTCATTGGACTTGTGTATCAGCTCTGACTACTTTGCAGATCAGTGTAGCCTGCCCTGTTTTGTGCCTTTTCCAGTATTTCAATGCCAATCTAGGGTTGAAGCCCAGGATACCAGCGAGAGCAATGGTTTGCTTACAGTGCTCCAATGCATAGTGTTATTCAATCTTCAACGAGAGCAATGGTTTGCTTACAGTGCTCCACTACACAATGTTACTCAATGTTGTTAGTCTTACGTTCTGGATCCTCAATTTCAGTGCTCTTTCTTACAATTTGGTGGCACGTTTGTTGTCGCTATTCTACATAGTTAAGTCAATCTTACCAGTGCCACAGAGCTGACTAGCGCTCCTGTATCATATCTTCTGATAAACTGTATAGAAATAATAGTTCACTTGTAGGCAAAGTTACCTTTACATTCAATCCTTGAAGTAAGCTAATGTTTGATATAAGAGATTCTTTCAATTTTCTGTTTATAGCACTGCATGTCCCCCCTAAGTCAGCTTCAGCGTGCGTGGTTGCACAATAGTAAAAAATTTGATTTCTCAGATTTTCTTAAAAACCCCACCACGCACACACTATGATAACATTATATATATATATATAATATATATATATAATCTATATATATATATTATATATAGATATATATCTATATATATATATATATATATATATATAATATATATATTGTGATGTCTGGCTTGACCACCACACAAAACACTAAAACTTTTATCGAAATAGTATTCACTAAAATACCATACTAAGTCCACAAAAGGTGGAATAGTATACCAACTTCAATAAGAGTGCAAAGGTCTAATTCAAGGGGACAAAGAAAAATACTTCAAAAATATAACTTAATTTAATACACAACCTTCAGATAGAAATAAACACCTGAACCTCAACAATACAATAATTAATGAGAAACACTCACTCTTAAACTCCCTGCAAAAGAAAACAATTACACGATTAAAGAAAGGTCATCAACACATACATACTAAAAGGGGAGAGGGTCCAGAAAGGAGGAGGCAAGCGAAAAGTAAGAATATCCTAACAAATACAATCTAAATATCCCTAACAAGTTCCTCAAACGACTTATAGGTTCTCCTCTTAGAGGACAATAAACTCCACGTCTGGAGGCTTAATCTGGATGGCAGGGAAAACTGATCCGAAACTATGATGATGGAAGGCTTTCACAAGCTCCACTAATGACCGTCAGCAGAGGGATCACAGGTCGTTTGGACCTCGATAAAATAATTAATAGGTATAATATTATTACCTTGGGACAGAGAGGTCCCCTTGGCTTTTTTTACTGAACCAAGGGCAGTACACAACAATGCAGAATAAAAGGTCCTTGCTGCAGAGTAAGGATATCAGCTTCAAAACGTAGCTCTGCAATGTGGCGAGGAATAAATATAGTTTCCAACAGCAATAATCGTGCCCTTCAAGGTTGGAGGCTCAGAAACACACTGAGGCAAAACCTCCAAGCGTAAAACCTCCATCCCTCGGATAAACGAAGGATCGCCGCCACGTAACCAACACAACTTGAAAATATAAAACAGCTCGTTAGCCATAATAAACACCAAGATAACCACCGGTGAGGAGACAAAAAACTAATAAAGAAAGCATACAACACTTCCATACTTAACATTAAAAATCTAAAAACTTAAATAATTTAGAAATTAATGACAACTTAAGTTACACCTCCTCACCCGACCAAAAATTTTTTTTTTCCAAAAAATCTTTTTTTTTTTTTTTTTTTTTATAAAGTACGTTAAACATCTAACTACAATATATAGTTATAACATACTGATAATAATAAAATAACATTCAAAAAATAGTCATTAAACAAACTGCAAAAAGAGCAAAATATTCTCATCAAAAAACATGACTAAACAAACGGAAAGGGGTGGTGGCAAGTACCAAGGATAGCAGCTTCACAAGGATAGCAGTATATAAAGGATAGCAGCATATAACAAATACCAACAACCTCATAACGCTTAATACTTATTTCACAGGAAAGTTTCCAAACCAGAAACTCTCAACATCACCATTCGATAAATAAATACCTAACCTAAGAGTTTCACATTACTCACACCATTACTAAACTTAAGAGCGAGTCATGGCTCTAACAACCGGATTCTGTTTAATATAGTCCAAAGGCAATAACCTTTTCCACACCTCAATACACTGTTCAAATTTCAGGGATACACTCACTCACTATTTCAATAAATGGGTTGGGCTCAAAAACCATTGTTTATTTCAGTGTTATATCACACTTATCACCATAGTGTCCAATACATACACACACACACCGAATGACACAGAGAAGACCACCACAAGACTCCCCTGCGCAAACAAACACACAAAAATCGATGAAGCGTAATTATTAGCCTGAAAAAAAAAAAATACAGAATAACCGGATTAGTTGCCTATCTCTTTTCTTAGCTTATTATAAACCTTATCGTACCTGACACCTCAAAAACCTTAGACCACCTATTTAATCAACCATTAGCAAATACCAGTGATCACCCTCACTTTTTAACCTTAAATATCCCGTATATTACACCTAAAAAATTATCGTCCTCTGTAAAGAAACATGATTAATAATTTCTTAAATATACATTTGTTTCTATCACTACGTGCCCACCTCAACAGCACACACACCACAAATTAGAACGATACAGATACTACCTTTAATAAACTGCATAGCCCTCTGCCATAACCACTATTCAACGCTGCGAGAGAGAAAATCGGCAACAATATATTTATTTTCTTTTCCTGGGATGTGGGAAAATTCTAAATTCCATTCTTGCAGCATGAGACTCCACCCCATCAATCGTTGATTTTTATTCTTGTATTCTGCTGATGAAGGTCAGGGGATTATGATCCGTCAAGACTTTAATAGGGTGGTATCTGTGGAGGAGAGATAAACCTGAAAATGGTTAATAGCAAATACTAAAGCAAGAGTCTCTTTCTCCAGTGGGAATACCTACGTTGGGCGGAGGACAACTTTTTTTGAAAAGAATGCGACAGGATGAGAAACTCCCTGTTCGTCATCTGCAAACAACACCGATCCTACACCAACGTCAACTTGCATCCGTGGCAAGAGAAAAAGGAAGGTCAAAATCAGGAGCCCTCAAGACAGGGAAATTAATTAGTACTCTTTTCAAATTATCAAATGCCCTTTGTGTTTCATCAGTCCAGACAAAAGCTACCTTCTTTCTTAAGAGATTAGTCAAAGGATCGGCGATGTCAGAAAAATTTCTAACAAAACCTTCGGTAGTAGCCACCTAACCCAAGGAATTTTTCTGACATCCCTCCTGCACTTAGGGACTAACATTTTTTCAATACATTCGATATTTGCTTGCTTAGGAGCAACTTTACCATTACCACTTCATGACCCAAAAATATACAACCCTCGCCTTTGCGAATTCACTTTTTCTTTAAATTAATTACTAAACCTGCTTTCTTCAAAACCGCAAACAGTGCCCTAATACGTTTTAAATGTGTTTCCCAATCATCACTATAAATAACAATATCATCAATATAAACAAACACACCCTTCTAAACCATAGACTAAAGTATTCATTAACCTCTGAAAGGTGGCAGCCGCGTTCTTCATACCAAACGGCATCACTTAACATTGAAACAGTCCCTGTGGTGTTACGAAAGCAGACAAGGCCCTTGCCCGCTTCGAAAGAGGAACCTGCCAATAACCTTTCAGCAAATCGAATTTACTAATGTATTTGGCCTTACCCATACGATCAATACAATCCTTAATTCGAGGCAATGGATAACAATCAGACTTAGACAATTCATTCAATTTACGGTAATCAAAAACTAACCTGAAATCCCCGTCGGGTTTCTTTACCAATACAACAGGCGATGACCAAGGACTTTGACTAGGTTCAATTAGGTCATGTTTTAGCATATAATCAACTTCCTTCGCTACAACCTCATTTTTGAAGGGATTCAACCTGTAAGGAGATCGTTTCACAGGGTGTGGCGCTACCTACGTCCACGTCATGCTCAAGGACAGAAGTCCTTCCACGGTACATCCGAAAATAATCCTTATAATTAAATACCAATTTCTTTAAAGACCTTTGTTCTTCATTACTTAAATGAGAAACCATTCCAGAAAAATTTGTCAACGCTTCTTATTATCTGAACGCCATTCACTTCCATTAAAACAATTATCATCAATACTTTCACCCTCTGAAAAAAGAAAAATGGTTATCGTTCTCGGAAACTACAGCATTCCCTATGGTTGCCACGGAATGACTTTCTCCCGTTCCATATAAGCCTTCAACATATTTACGTGTGACAAAGCTGAAAAGGTTTCCTTCTCTCGGGAGTCTCTACTAAATAATTAACTTCACTAATTTTTTTCAAAATCTTCCAAGGACCTTGAAAAAGAAGCTTTAAAGGCATGGATGGGGACCTGGAATGGGTAACAAAAAACCTAAAACTTTGTCGCCTACCGCAAAGTCACGGGGACTTTAGACCTTCTGTCAAAAAAGTACTTCATTCTTTTTTGGCTACCACAAATTTTTAAATTTTTTCACCTGCAAATTTCCAAGCCTTGGTTAACTTATCGCCTAGATTAGACACATAATCTAATAAAATTGATCTCAGGGACGTCTCCCTCCCAGGACTCTCGAACAACATCGAGAGGACCTGAACACAATGTCCAAACACAAGGCTGAAAGGCGAAAAAAAAAACCTAAAGACTGACTGGACAGAACGAAAAGCGAACAACAAATAAGGTAATTCCTTATCCCATTCAGAACATTGATCAAAACAATACTTCTTTTACCATAGATTTCAGGGGTTTGATTGAAATCTCTCCAGAGCTCCCTGACTTTGTCTGGATGATATGGAGAAGGAGGTCACTGTTTTGTATTTAACTCTGCCAGTTTATCCCTGAAATATCTGCTAACAAAATTGGAACCACAATCAGATGAATTATTTTAGGCATCCCAAACCTGGTGAAAAAGTCAATTAGTACATCAACAATTTTAACACTTTTATAGTACGTAGTGGTATTGCCTCAGGATATCGAGACATTCTATCCATGATAGTCAAAATATATTCATTTCCACTACGAGTCCTTGGTAATGGTCCAACAATATCAATAATGACCTCCTTGAAAGGTTCGGAAACCACTGGAATAAGGACATAGAGGCGCTTTTGGAATAAGCTGATTGGGTTTACCGACCTTCTGACAGACATCACAGCTATTGACAAATTTCTTTACGTCCGCCTTCAACTTCGGCCATAATAATTCATTAGCAAAACTGCCGAAGTCTTATGAATGCCAAAAGGTCCGCTAACACTTCATGCGCCAATGATATAACTCATTCCTGTAAACAAATGGAACCATATCTGTTTCAAAATTTCATAATCAATATTATCAGCCTCCATAGGCCTACTCAACCTATATAAAATATTATTAATTATCTTAAATTTGGGACCAGTTATATCAGAAACCTCACCTGACTCAATAGGGAGATCCCGAAAATCCTTTTTCTGAGCTTTGATAAGCTCTTCAGAAGTCCAATTCAGTTTGTCCTTCAAAATCCCAAGATCTACAACTACGCTATCACTACGTTCTAAACTACTTAAATCTAGATCAATTGTTGACTCTGCAGCGTCAACAACTTCTAGCACTAGAACGAGTAACTGCTGCTACCCTCACAATCAGGATTTATCAATATGGGATAGGTATTATTCTTAAGAGCAACATCATTCCCTCACACAACAT
Source organism: Macrobrachium nipponense (assembly GCF_015104395.2). NCBI lineage: Eukaryota > Metazoa > Arthropoda > Malacostraca > Decapoda > Palaemonidae > Macrobrachium > Macrobrachium nipponense. Next base: position 36,606,774 of record NC_087210.1, on the reverse strand, counting down.
CAACTTCTTTAACAGGAAATTTATCAACAATGGCCAATTCAAATTCCCTGCAAAGGTGGAAGGGCAATTAAATTAAAAATTTTCAATAGCATAAGACTTTACCGTATCAGGAACCAACCAGACAATAACACGAATTCCTCACTTTCAGGAACAAAATTACACGGCAATGCCTCCCTAAGGATCAAAGACTGAGCTGCTCCAGTATCACGCAAAATACGTACTCGTCTTTTCTCGGACGAATTTGGGGATGAGACACTACCGAAGGACAAATATCTTTTTTCAAAAAAAAAACAGCCATGTAGTCATTGGTCAGCGGACCTTGTTGGGATAGGTTCTCTCTCTCTCTTTTGCCACACCCATCACTGCCTACCATAGCATTTTGGCGATTTTCTAAACGCATAACACAAGCTCTTTACGTGCCCTTCTTATTGCAAAAGAAGCCACGTCAATGTCTTCAATTTCTCTGGATTGTATATATTAGGTCTATTACCTCTGTTAGGAGAAAAAATTAATATTAGTATTAGCATACCCTGATTATTTCCTCTATAATTATTTCTAGTAAACATCCTAGCATTATTATTGTTAGAATTATTATTCCTTCCTACTTTAACCCAACTAGACTTCACATTTGTCGTTACTCCCCTAACTCACTCTTATGAGACAAATAATATTCATCACTAGCGATGGCTACCTCCTGAACGGTCTCGAGTTTTAACTCTTCGAGATGGACCTTCAGTTTATCCGGGACACACCTCTTAAACTCCTCCAACAACATTAATTCCTTCAATTTTTCAAAATCTACCACTTCCTTGGACTTGAGCCAATCACTAGCATATTGTTCCTTCGACCTTGCAAATTCAACAAAAGTTTGTTCCTTACTTTTTCTAAGTTCCTGAAGCGTTGCTATAGGCTTCAGGGGACTAACTCATAGGCCTTCAAGACAATAGCCTTCACACTCATAATCTGATGACAGATCCTCCTCCAAAGTTACATTACACCCTCTGAGCTCTTCCAACCAATTTACTTTGTATAAGAGTGGTCCAATATCTTGGGGGCCATCCAACCTTGCTGCAATCCTCTCAACGATACAAAAAACTCTGCTACATTATTTTCCTCAAATTTAGGCACAAATTTGAGAGCCTGCGCTAAATTAATAGCAGGCGTTACTGACCTATTTGGGAAAGGGGGAAGATATATATATATATATATATATATATATATATATATATATATATATATATATATATATATATATATATATACATATGAAATTGTAATAGCCACACTGCCCGCTTAACTTCTCAAATTCTTTGCTCTTTTTGGATATGCTTGTCATTACAAACCCTTGAGCCCCAACTTCAAAGAAATTAGAAGAAATCATGATGCCCGGTAGCGGGAAAACGAGGTCCACCTTACAGCGGCAACAGGTTACTTACCCTCATCGTGATTCTCGGTACATCATGGGTTCTTTTCCTTGCTACCGGACATTCATGAGTTCCTTCAAATTTTCTTTCGAACTTGGAGTTCAAGGGTTTGTAGTGACAAGCATATCCAAAAAAGATAAAGAATTTCATATATATATATATATATATATATATATATATTATATATATATATATATATATATATATATGAACAAGGTGTTTTCTTGTTTCAACATGAAAAAACAATGCGTAATTTATCTGAAACGTCTCTGATAAAATTCTTTCCTGTTTTAAGTTTTTAGTTTTCTATATACTAGTCTTCTTATTTTTGCATTGTGAAACTTCAAACTTTTCCTTATATGCACAAAATTCACTGATTTTTATACGTGAATGGAAGTTCACTAATTATGTAGCACTGACTTTTGTACATATAGTATTCTTGCTAATTGTGTCGCAGTTTGTGTAAAATGTTTCAAGTTTTCTCAACTTATCGGAAGGCCGTTCCTCAAAATTCCAATTAAACGTCATTCAATTAGTGGCTAGTCTCACACTCGCTGCTGTTTCTGTAAAAACTCACCCCATCTTGAAATATGTTTTGGCAGGGTAATAAAATTTTTGGCTACCCTCTTTCAAGTTGAGATGACGACATTATAAGGGATCTGTTCCTAACAAGTATCAGTCAAATTCAATCCTCTATGGGACCCTGGGGTCATCGTAAGGAGAGAGAGAGAGAGAGAGAGAGAGAGAGAGAGAGAGAGAGAGAGAGAGAGAGAGTGAAGTCGGAAAAGATTTAATGACAAGAGAGTCGCTGTTGATTGAGGCCTGTAAGTGTCAGGGGAGGAGTATGACAAGTGACAGACTGTGATTGTAAGGTAGAGTAATTGTTTGTTTTGTTATAAAGAGAGCGGGAGATGGAGTGAAGAGAGCTAAAAATAGGTGAAAGGGGAAGTTTGCTTTTGAACTTGGCTTTCTGCTGGATACAGTTTCATTACCATTAATACAACTAGTCGATATGTAACTATACGCTCGAGGAGAATTGATTTCTACATAACACTCAATTACACAAATACGTATGGCCATGCATACGATAAACTCACACATATATACCATATATATAGTATATATATATATATATATATATATATATATATATATATATATATATATATATATATATTAGAGAGAGAGAGAGAGAGAGAGAGAGGCGAACAGTCACACAATGAACCTCTACCGTAAAAAGTGACGGCTAAATTTATATAATTTTGCTGCTGCATCGCGCTAAAAATGTTAAAATTACAATATTTTTCATTACCTTAAATGGGAATAACTGTAGGTGGAAAATTAAAGGCAAAATTCATCCGTCATCCGTCAGAAATGAGGGTAAAAATGTTTACAATGGAAATGTTGCCATAAATTATATATATTTCATTTCATCGAAAAATTTCCTCGTTGCACGAGTGGTTTTCGCTCTGGGCTACCCATCCTGTGGTCCGAAGTTCCATTCTCGGCTCGGCCAACGCAGAATCAGAGGAATTTAGTTCTGGTGATAGAAATTCATTGCTTGATATAATATGGTTCGGATCCCACAATAATCTGTAGGTCCCGTTGCTAGGTGACCAAGTGGTTCCTGGCCAAGTAAAAATATCTAATCCTTCGAGGCAGCCGTAGGAGAGCTTTTAATCGGCTCAGTGGTCTGGTAAAACTAAGATACACTGAACTTAATTGGTCGAATCGATATATACCCATTAATTAATTGTTTGGAGAATAGCAATGTTTGTTTTTGGCTAACTTCATGAACTGGTTGAGAGATCCCTGAATAAACAGCATTAATTGAATATTTGGAACCTAATTGCATATATGTACATATATATATATATATATATAGTATATATATATATATAATATATATATATATATATATATATATATATGAATAAGTATCACATCGACCGTGATCCATTTATATATCAATTCAAGCTACAAATGTCCTTTTTAATATCTAAATTCACTTTACCTCCCAAATGATATATTTTCATATATGTACCGAAGGGGAATTTTTAAGTTGATAACAATTTCGTCCCCCCATGGGATCGAAACCACCGTCCAGGTGGACGGGGACGAAATCAGGACAGTCAGTGACGCTATCCCAATCGGCCAACATCTGTTGGCCGATTGGATAGCGTCACTGACTGTCCTGATTTTCGTCCCGTCCACCTGGACGGTGGTTTCGATCCCATGGGGGGTTGGGGGGGGGGGGGGGGGACGAAATTGTTATCAACTTAAAAATTCCCCTTCGGTACATATATGAAAAATATATTTTTTCATTTGGGAGGTAAAGTGAATTTAGATATTAAAAAGGACATTTGTAGCTTGAATTGATATATATATTATATATTATATATATATATATATATATAAATATATATTATATATAATATATATCATTATGGAAAGCATTTGGTCCACAATCTTTGTTCCACCTTCTCCTCTAAGAGGTCTATTGTCACACTAGCACATTGTAGTAATATAACAATATATATATTATTATATATATATATGTGTGTGTTTATATGTTTATATATATATATATATATATTATATATATATATATATATATATATTATATATATATATATATTTAATTCTAATACTTACATGAATGCACATAATCACATCTGCTCTAAATTTTATTCTATCCCTTCCACATATCTACTTATTTTTTACCTTTTCAGTTCTTGTGCCAATTACTTCCGGTTTTCTTCATTAAGACCGAAATTTATTACTTTCCTTCCACAAAGAAGAGTTGTCTTAACAGTCCATTCATAAAATTCCAACCATGGCTACCATACCTATACCAAGAACCCTCGCAATTTGTACCACACATCCTGTTACATCCTTCGCTTAACCTTTTCTCTCCTTTTAATATCACCTAATAATTTCCTCCCATATACTACTTAGAAAATTCTTCCCATTCCATTGCTGCTGAATTTGCACTACTGTTCGCTGTTCATCTTCATGGCATCAGTTCATCTTATAACTATACACTCTCAACTTTCCTAATTTTCTTACGATTACAATGAACACTATGTCATCTTTACACATTAGCCATAGCACCCTATATTCACGACCATATCCGCATTCAACGATTTCACACCTACTACAGATACTACATCATCCCTAAACCTTGGCATCACTCCATCCATAGATAAACAGTTATTGACATAATTTTATAACTTTCTCATTTACACTAAAACAGTCTCCCATAAAAAAAAGTTTTTATCATCTAAGGTCACGAAAGTCTCATTCCGCTTGACCTTGCAAGCTGAACAGATATTAGACTTGACCTACCATTACCAAAAATTATTTGATAAAACTTATATAATTACACCACTGCGTTTAAAAATAAAGAAAAAGAACACGCAGGTCAGTCTAAAACAAACATGGAAGTACATCTTGAAGTATGTTCGGCGCTAATCTAAGTTATGCATACAATATAGGTAAGTACGTTTGGGTAATTATTTATATAAATATTTACGCAAGCATCACAACGCTTATACATATTCTGTCAATTGTACAAGTACGACTTTGTATACACACAAATATTATGTCACAAATATAAGATAACACCGATTTTACCTTTGGGAATGATTTATACCCAAGGGGTATCTACGGATGTCGGAACACATGAGCATAGGCATTACAATAATATAAACGATTGCATAAGTCGACTGACTGTCTACCTGATATCTAAGCCAAAAGAAGCGGGGACGAGACACTTATTATTCATAATTCTTCTGTGGCTTAAATTTATATCTTACATATATAACATTAGGATATATTATATTATATTATTATATATTATTATATTATATATATATATATATATATATATATATATATATATACGCAATAGATACACATTACATATATACATATACATGTTTGTATCTTTACATATACATGTAAATACATCTATTTATAGATAAACACACAAAGACATACACAAACATGTAGAGACTATTGGGTACTTTCTACCAGATACTGAACTAACTGTAATAGCCCCAATACCCTCTTAACTTATCGAATTCTTCGCGCTTGTATGCATACTCTTGTCACTACAACGCCCTCAGATCCAATGCAAGAAACTGCACCAGTTGTGATGTCGGTAGCAGGGAATGAACCGGCGTCACCATAATCACGACGAGGTCACGTTGGTAAGGTCGGCAACTTGTCCTTGTCGTGATTATGGTGACACGGGTTCGTTTCCCGTAATCGAACATCATAACCGCTGCTAATTTTGAACGCCCAATAGGGAAAATGTAATACATTACTACCTTAATACTATTATGATACATTTTCATCTGTTTATATATTTTTTTTAATCGGTGGTTTCTCTTCTTTCTGCACTTCCTTTTACTTTCTGTTCCTTCTTTCTAACGAACACCATATTCTTTGGAAGCTTGAATTTCAAGTCAATGGCCCCTGTGAGCTTCGTTCATATGAATAACATTTCATCTACTGAATAATTAATAATAATATCACAATGACATACACATACGTGTGTGTATATATGTGTGTATGAGTATTTACACAAATACACATATACAAAATTATATATATATAGTATATATATATATATCTATATATATATATATATATATATATATAATATGAATGTGTATAAAAATATATAAAAAAATTATATATGTCTATATATATATATATATATATATATATATATATATATATTACACACACACACACATAGAGAGAGAGAGAGAGAGAGAGAGGCGGGAGAGGGGGGAGGGAATTATAACAGGTAACTGATATGGAAAGAAATGGATCTCTAGGGGCAATGTCATATCAAAATTCAATAACTGCAAACTGATTGATTTATTCCCTCGCAAAGAGAGAGAGAGAGAGAGAGAGAGAGAGAGAGACCGTACATATTAATAACTTTAACTTTGATTTTACGAAATCATATACTCTATATATATATATATATATATATATATATATATATATATATATATATATATTCAATATAGAATCCGAGTGGATCTTTCATATTTGTCCGCCCCGTGTGGGGACAGGGTAGGTAGGTGATCGGGAGGGTAGGGGACAAATCTGTTTGTCCGTCCCGGGTGGAGAGGTGAGTAGATCTCGCAAGTCGAGCGGAAATTATTCTAAATCACAGAATGCTTTATATAGTGTAAATTCATAGTCTAACCAATATGGATGCTTATACTATAATAAGCAAGTTGTTGCTAGGAGTTTAGTGATTTAGATATCTTGGAGTACTAATTAGCAAAATGTGTCCCTAATTATTGAAACTTACTAATTAAACAGTAAAACACGTGGTTTGCTCCTACTCAGTTCCATATCTTCGGGGATGCTCAAGAGTACATCAAACGACAGATGTTCCCAGTTGAAACGGGCCAATATCATGTCAAGTATTTCAATCTTGCTTAACGCTTTGAGCATCTAAAATCACTTGGTGCTGTAATTACACGTGCTCTGTCTACCACCCACCCACACACACACACACACACACACACATATCTATATATATATATATATATATATATATATATATATATATATATATATATATATATATATATATATATATATAATATAATGTGTGTGTGAGTGTTAAACAAAGCACCCGTATATTACAGTACTAAGTGATTTTAGATGTTCAAAGCATAAGCAAGATTTAAATACATGACCTGATATTGGCCCATTTCACCTAAAAACGTTTGATGTCATCCTGAGCACGTCCAAAGAGATGAAAACTGACAAGGAGCACACCACGTGTTTTACTGTTTTATTTCCATTATGTGGTCTTCTACACCTAACATACATACACACATCCATATACATATCATATATATATATATATATATATATATATATATATATATATATATATATATATATATATATATATAGCGGGTGTGTGCGTGTGAGAGTGCGCGAGCGCTCTCCTAAAGTAAACTGAGAAACTTTTCCTCCTTTACTAATATATCACTGCTCGAACAGTTCGTACGCATACATACACATTCATACACATAAGTATCATCACTCTTCCAACTTGGGCCACCTCCACTTAATACAAATCTAAATGGCTCCAGCCTGAGTGCACTTAACGAAATAAATTATACATAAAATGTGCTAACAACCTCAACACATAATGAATGAATTTCCTTCTGCAATATTCACAGACTGTTTATGAATGGATTTTAATGCAATGGACAATGTTTATTCATCTGAGCTATCCGTTATTTCGACAGTAAATAAATAACTATGATAATATGACAACATCAAAAGTAATTTTTGTTTAAACAAGCATACCCTCCTTCCACTTTTAGTACAATGAGACGATTCAAACTGTAAATTCATTTTCCGGTTTCAATTGTTGGCTTTCTTTATAAATTTAATCTTACTTTCCACCGTTCATAAGCTTACAATAAATATATATATATATATATATATATATATATATATATATATATAGTATATATATATATAGTATGTATGTATATGTATATGTGTATTGTATATATATATATATATATATATATATATATATATATATATATTATATATATATATATATATACTATATATATATATATATATATATATATATATATATATATATATAATATATATAGATATATATATATATATATATATATATATATAATATATAATGTAATATTTATGACTGGTCAAAAATGTTCTGTTACAACAGAATTCCATCTAATAAAAGGTGTCCCATAAAACGCCAAAATATAGAAAGTAAGTATTATATTTCAGAGACTGCTGAATAAGAAAAATTACATTAAAGGCAGTATTTGTACCAAGAGATCCATCCACAGACAGCCGCTTAACTAAGTTGATATCTTTATCTTCTTAAGATACCTATGATATCTGAAATCCCAGGCCCCTGAGATGTTCATTACCCGTCTTTGTTTAATCAAGGCCTGTTATATATATAGTGTGTGTGTGTGTGTGTGTGTGTATATATATATATATATATATATATATATATATATATATATATATATATATATATATATATATATATATATATATATATATATTCCCATATATATCTTCACATAATTCGGAGGTATGATAATAGCTTTGTAATGAAGCATATTGATACTTGAGAGAAGACATTTCCTGTGAACCTAAATGACTTGAAAAGTAAAAAAACTTTTTCAAAAAGCTCCATTGTCCGTCACAACTGTTTTATAGAAGAAAGCTCAGTGTGCTAAGAAAACCCGAGAAAAAGAAAGTTTGAAAAACCAACTCCAACTCCGGAGACGCCAAATATAAGTCAGCTCGGATAATTATGTAAAGAAGAGGTACGGGATTATTCGGGTGTGTAGGGGAGAGAGGTTACAGGTTCAAAAAGCTTAGGAGAGAACTCGAGCAAAACGGAATGAGCACACTCCTACGAGACTGCAGAACATACGTGAATAATGGAGTAATGATGTGTGAATAATAGCTTTGTACAAGTGGCTCGCTGAAAGAGAACTTGAAGTAAAATGTTTAGGAGGTAAAGATTATATACGCTAGATGGACATATATAAATAAGCATAATTTGTCCGAGAGTGGGGAAACACACGGGAGCACGAAACAGTATAATCAATTTGAACAGGAGACAGACACCAGTTGGGAGGACAAGTTGCTATAAGGAGAGACCACACTCATGTCAAAACACAACCTGCTTAAAGGGAGAACAAATGTTGAAAGGCAAAATACGCCAAAAGAAATTACTTTTAACAATACACAATATAAAGGAACGTCAAAATACTTCAGCAATAAAAATTCTTAAAGCAGATTAGGTATAAAAATATTCTTTCAATCAAAAGAACATATAGGCAAACTGCTGTAAATGGAGACCACATGTACAAACAATATATTTTCACAAAACAGTTTACGTAGAAACACGTGTAGTTTAAAGCAAGAACGGGGATTTAAAGCATGAACAAAGGTAAACTCACAACATTTTTAAAAGGGACAGCATAGGAACTAGTAAAATGCCTTAAAGGGAGAGCACACATACAGAAATAAATCTCTGCACAATGATAAAACTTGAATTGTCACCTGGTTTTTGGGATGAAGGTCATAAATTCTTGTATGTACAGGAACCTTGGGACAGAGCACTTCACTTACTGAAGACGGGAAAATATATTTTGGAGCATGAGCTAATTGAAGGAGATCATACACAGAAGCACACACTGTTTAATAAAAAAAGCACTAACAAAAAGAAAGTCTAATGCCTTACAACCTTCACGGCGCAAGGTACAGTTATATAAAGTAACCTCCACGGCACAAGGTGCAGTTATATAAATTATATCACTATGCCAGTCTCATCACAGGGGGTCAAGTTTAATAACATTCCTAACTTATATTAAGCAGCATTCCATTGTCAACTAAGGCCACTGGTATGCAAAAGCAGACTATGCATAATAGATATAATAACTAAAGACACACATTTACCTTGTAAGCAATTCTAAATTTTCTTCAATAACTTCCAATGAAGTCAATTTTATATAACCGCTGCAGTCTCCGCCATATTATCTCTGAAATATTAACCGAGATCAGCTTCACTCTCTTTTCCTCATAACTTTTCTGAAACATCATTATTAGCACTGCTACCCGTTCCTCTCGATAGTTTTCAAAATACTTCAGATTGGAAGGTGAAATCCACAACTTTTTCAAGACCACAGCGCCTCTTTAAAACCTTTAAACAAAAAGAATGTGTCCACTGGTGCCATCCTTACAGCCACCTTCATTGTCAAACTCTTTTTCGCATGATCATATTGTTGTCATGATGTCTTAAGGCCCGTCCACACGGTCAAGCTTTGCTCGACGAACTTTGTTCGATGTGACGTCAGAAGCGGAGAAAATGCGGCAAAGTTCTGACTTTTCCAGCTGTTTCTCCGCTGCTGACGTCACATCGGACAAAGTTCGTCGACCAAAGCTCGACCGTGTGAACGGGGCCATAATCTCTCCAAACCAAAGTCTGTCGCCTTAACCTACTTGAACCATCTTTGCTAGATGATGCGTAAGTAGATTGTCATGCTAAGAAAGTGGTTCAATTCAGACACTGATGGGAATCAATAATTCAACGAGGAAGTCGCTGAGCCTCATCCGTGAAACAAAGACTGCTACATCAAGTTATTTAAAACCACTGAGAATCCGATTTCGAGATAAACCTAAAATGACTTCTTGTTCGGAGAGCTCTCAGTTTTTAATCTGAATTTTTTTCAACAAAAACGTTCCAGAAGAACTGTGAAGCCTGAAAATATTGCTTATTAAGTCTATCACCTTCAGATTTTTACTTGGCCATCCCCATACTCTTTATGGTAAATGGGAAAATCACAGTAATATCCACGCGTCTATGTTCACTGAACTTCTCTTAAACTATAAATCCCAAGTGCAAAAATAAGAACTTTGGGAATCTCCTCAACGAAACGGTCTTCATGATATATATATATATATATATATAATATATATATATATATATATATATATATAATTATAATATATATATTGTAATAATAACATTGTAATGGTCTCGCATTCGTAACATTGGTGGTTTAATTGGCCATTACCCCTTTGGACAAATAAAATGGAATGGGTCTAGCTAGCATTCTCATATCAAGTAACTTGCTGAAAAGCCCAGGGTACTACCCTTTGGTAGGTTCACACAGGGCGTTTTAAACCGCGCGGTGAGATACGCGCTGTCGATTGTTCAATGTTAGCTTATGGAATCATTCACACGTAACCGCGGCGTATTGCGGTGGTTTCCAATACGCCGCCGTAGCGAGATTCCCCCTTGCCAACGCGCGGTTGCCAGGCGTGTCGAGATACATACTATACTCTGTTTTTTTCCATCTGTCCATCCGCCTGCGGTGTTTTCGTATGGTAACACTGCATCCCGGGCTTTAGAGAGTTACATTCCGCTTACATTAAACAATAATAACAATATCCTATTTCGAATATTAACGGTATAATTCGCATACAGTAAATTATTAAAACACTTTTCAGTTGCAAATGTACACCCAGATATCCTTTTATTTACCTAAAACTTACACATAGCGTAACTATTTAAAGCACGGGATGCAGTGTTACCATACAAAAACACCACAGGCGGATGGACAGATGGAAAATAAACATTGTATAGTGAATGACATCGTTCACACAGCGGTGAACCCGGCTTTTCGAGGACAGCAGGCGCCATCATTGCCTTTGTGTCAGTCAATGAGAAAAGAGATTGTGCGTTACCATAGTTTACCATACACACCTCCATATGCAACAATATGCAAACCCCTCACACTCAGTGACGGCTCGTGGCTATCATTCATAGGGGTGCTGTTTATAACATTTTTTTTTTTCAAATTCCTTGATATTAACTGCATAAACACACACACATCACACGTTTTCTCTCTCAAACTGATAAAGGCAGCAGAACCCTCATTGGCATTGCTGTGGTTATCATTTTTTTCCCTTAACTTATAGTACATATTGATTAAACTTTGACGAATTTCAAAAGACGCCTCCTCCCTCCAACAGCTAGACTAACACTACTGGAGAGGGCAGTGCTCCAGTCACCTTTACGCGAGGGCTGGCTACCACATTATCACCCTGCTAGCAAAATTAGTACTGCTGAGCACCGCAGTTGCACATTTTGTTTCAATTCATTCTTTTTTAAATAAAAACAAGAGAATGATAATCGTTTTTTAAGGATTATTGATAATCTAGACTTAATTTCTCATATTCATGTATATATTCATAATTTCGTGCTCACACTACAGCAACAACCCGACACCACCAACAGTCTCAGTCAGAATATATTGATATGTTTGACTCCTAGAAACCAACATATACGGTATGTAACTGGGAAATAAAATTAATAAATGCATGGTATTTTGCTCCAGTGAATGAGCTGTTTAATTTATGTATAGAACACATTTCCTTCAATAAAACTTATTAAAGTACTCACCTAATGCTATGACCAGTTTTTGCTCTGGGCACAAGCAATCCCTTATCAAGGTGTTATCTTCGATATGTCTATCTTGATTAGGTATTTCTTCCACGTCCATTCTGACAGTGGATGTCACAAAAAAAAAGTAAATAAATATATTATATATATATAAAAGAGGCATTACCGCGCGGTGGCCGCCGCAGTCAAAAACGCTTCGTGTGAACGATTACAGCGTTAAACGAGCGGTGGCCACCGCGGTTAAAAGCGCGCTCTGTGTGAACCTATCCTTTGTAAAGGCAACTCACTGTAAAGGGAATTAGGAATAAGATGAAATGCAATATATATGTATATATATATATAATAGTATATATATATATATATATATATATATATATATATACAGGGTGTCCTCAAAAAAATGTACTCACTCTTAGAATTATGAGAAAACCTTTATTTATGGACATAGAGCGAAATGAAATAGCATCAAATACATGAGACAAATGTGTTTGAAGAATCATGTTTGCGAATGTTCAAATTGATGACCATTATTGTCCAGACAACGCTGATAACGCGCACCAAGGGATTCGCAAACGTCGCGAAACATGTCATTAGGAATATCACGACATTGTCTTTCTGCTTCAAATTTGTCTCTGATGCGCGCAATGGTCCCGACGCGGTTGGGTGGCGGTTTTGAAAATTGATTTGTGAACCGGCGTTGCACTTCAGTGGCGTTTTCGGTCTTCCAATAGCATTTCAGGACAAACTTTCTTTCTTCGAAACTAAGTTGATTTCCTGCCATAGCTTCAGTAATTCAGGATATCTGCAACACAAAAAAAAGACTGAGTACATTTATAATAGTCATCAATTTGAACATTTGTCTCATGTATTCGATGCTATTTCATTTCGCTCTATGTCCATAAATAAAGGTTTTCTCATAATTCTAAGAGTGAGTACATTTTTTTGAGACACCCTGTATATATATATAATTTCAAATAAGAGTCGAAGATGATCGTCTTAGGTCAAAAACATCCAACACATCACCTACGTCTCTCTCTCTCTCTCTCTCTCTCTCTCTCTCTCTCTCTCTCTCTCTCTCTCTCCAAAGACATTAATTAATGGCCGTTCGTTTCCTAATCCTAATGGTCACCAAATTATTAAAGAAAAATAACATTTGATGAGATCAGTACTTTGATCAATGATTAACTAAAGCATGGCAAAGGCCCAACAGAGAATAAACTTTGTACACACAAGCCTCCACGAAATATGGATCAGTCATTAAAGACAACATTCTTTTCTTGCTTGCATTTAGTGGGACTGATATATCACCTCTGCCTTTTTCAAACAAGGGAAACTTAAGTTTGTAAACCTCCTTGAAAAGCATGAAGAACTTCAGGAACTTATGCACAACCTGCAAAGATTGCCTGCAGCAGGAAAATCTTTCATCCTCCGGTTGTATGGGAACAAAGAATGTGAATCCCTCGGCGACTTAAGATATCAACGTTCTGCCAAATCATTGAGTCAAAGTACATTTAACTTGGCTTCCTTGCCTCCCACAGACGCCGCTGCTCGATTTCATTCTCTGCGTACTTATCTCAAAGTTCAGAAATGGTTAGGAATTGACTCGTCACCTACAGATTGGGGTTGGGAGATGACTGGAAAATGGACTAGCCCCATCACTACAGAAAAAGACCCTGCTCCTCTAGATGTAAGGAACACTATATCTAGATGTAAGGAACACTATATCATGCAAATGTCTCAAAGAATGTATGACAGCCACTTGCAGTTGTAGGAAGGCAGGATTAAAATGCTCTGCAATATGTGTCATGTAAAGGGTTACGTAACTCATGAAAAGAGTAGAGAAAAAAACCCAGATATTTATCATAAACTATGTACTTTGGGTAGATGTCTGGGTATAAAGGTGGTAATTCCGCCAATGAATAATCACTGCCTATCCTAAGCGAGAGTAAAGGAGGAAGGACACCTATGGAAGATGATTTTCCTAGGTACCTCAAGTAATTGGGGGTGGTCTCTTTAAAAAAAAAAAAAAAAAAAAAAAAAAAAAGAAAAAAAAAAAAAAAGTAACAACCTTCTCGCGCGTGTAGCATCAAAACTATGCAAAAAAAAAAAAAAAAAAAAAAAAAAAACGAAAAAAAAAAACGTATGGAACATTGTTTGTAGGAAATCTTCCGTAGAACAATTTGGATTTTGATATGTTTCCTGTAAAATAACTATTAAGCGAGATATTTACAAAAAACTATTTTCGGGAGCCATTTTTTCAAGATGGTGGCCAAAACCGGGTGATACAAGGGTGCAAAATTGATATGTTATTAAGTACCCTATTATGAAGGTGATAAAACAAATTGCAGCTTTCCGTAAATTTTTTCCTTTCTAAATCCCCATTTGACTGGCCTAGTAATACTACACCATACACCATACACACACACACACACATAGTTCAGTACTCTTCCTTGTCATTCTGTTACGTTTTAGAATTTCCTTCCTGCCTCTCATTTTGTTTTTAACTTTTTTCTCTACCTTTCAGTAATTAGCAAAAGGGACTTGGTTACCCATCCTATTAGAAATATATAACTGAGTATACTTTTGCCTAAAGAGACGGATACAACCGGAAAAAAAGAAAGCGGTGCTTCTCCCCATACTAGGAAATAATCTATAAATTGTTTCATTGCATTTGTAATCAAGATTCCTTTGACTCTCGCCCATGCTCTTCCCACCCTTCTTCTCTCCCTTTGGCAGTAGAGGGAGACGCCTGAGGGGTAAGCGATTGATCTTGACACGAGCGTGAGTCAAAAACAAACATTATATTTATTCTCCAAGTGCAAAAGTGTCTAGGCAGTCGTGGTATGCAGACGGACTCCGTGTACCATGTAGCAAATGTGGCTGACTGTTTTTGCCAATAACACGTGAGTATTGAAAGAGAAAGAGAGGGCGCGAGAGAAAGGAAAGAATGAGGTGCAAAAAGATATGCAAGGTTTTTATGGACTATATCTGTGACGATGTTTTAGACAGATAAAGACATTCATACACGCAAAAACTGAGACTGAAAGATAGGTGCTCATGGATAAGTAGCCTACTTATAAACTTTACCCCTTAAAGTGTCAGAGTGAAAGGGCAGGAATTTGGCAATGTGCACGATTGTTAAATAGTTTTCTCTGCACCTCAAAGTGTCAGGGAGATATAATGACATAATGAGAAACATGCCAAGATACAAAGGAAATTGAATAAAGGTATCTTTAATTCTTGAAATAAAATTTTCTGTCATACTCGTCACTATACAAAAACCCCCACTGAATAACTTACATTCATATTCTGTTATGCAATCAGGTCAATACTTCCACTAGCAGACATAATGAAACTATTAACAATAATTCGAATTATATTATGGGGCAAGTGATAGCCCAGATGCTAAAACAAATATTTACACTGCAAAAATTAAACTTCCATGGTTACCAGATACGTGCATGTAACTCGCAAAGTTTATTTACAAATGAATCCACTTCAAATACAAAGGTAATTCAAGGGAGAGTCAGGATAATGCTCTACAGGTTATTTTTCCTCGGCAGACTTCCTGTCTGACCTGAGTATCTTCATTCAACGTACT
This sequence comes from Macrobrachium nipponense, assembly GCF_015104395.2. Lineage (NCBI taxonomy): Eukaryota > Metazoa > Arthropoda > Malacostraca > Decapoda > Palaemonidae > Macrobrachium > Macrobrachium nipponense. Next base: position 36,590,720 of record NC_087210.1, on the reverse strand, counting down.
CTGAAGGAAGAGCTGAGCCTGAGTATCTTCATTCAGCATCTCTGAAGGAAGAGCCAGACATGAGTATCTTCATTCAGCATCTCTGAAGGAAGAGCTAGACATGAGTATCTTCATGCAGCGTACTCTAAAGGAAGAGCCAGAGCTGAGTATCTTCATTCAGCATACTCTCAAGGAAGAGCCGGACCTCAGTATCTTCATTCAGCGTACTCTGAAGGAAGAGCCGGACCTGAGTATCTTCATTTAGCGTACTCTGAAGGAAGAGCCAGACATGAGCATCTTTATTCAGCGTACTCTGAAGAAAGAGCCAGACATGAGTATCTTCATTCAGCATACTCTGAAGGAAGAGCCAGACAGACCCGAGTATCTTCATTCAGCGTACTCTGAAGGAAGAGCTACACGGACCCGAGTCTCTTCACCCAGCATACTCTGAAGGAAGACCCAGACAGACCCAAGTATCAGCATACTCTGAAGGAAGAGCCAGACGGACCCGAGTATCTTCATTCAGCGTACTCTGAGCCGACAGAGGTTGGACCCAAACATATAAAAGGGTCGGGAAGATAATCTCTACAGGTTTCATGATTAGACTTATCTTACAACAAAGGATTCTTCTTTTTTAGCATTTCATTAGGGTTAGCAAATATAGAGGTTTGATCTGGGGTGCATTTCCTATAAACTAATATCCCCACTCTCTGGATGCTGCGTACTGCCTAATGTGGTGATACTTGAACAGAACCTATGTACCGTCCTGACCGTGACTGGTGGTGGCAATGGTAATTATGATTTTACATATATATATATATATATATATATATATATATATATATATATATATATATATTATATATATATATATATATATATATATATGTGTGTGTGTGTGTGTGTGTGTGTGTGTGTGTCCCCCTCAGTGATTTATTCTGTAACTTCCAATTTCCAACCACTACCATAGGACAATACCTTAAGAGCCTTGGGAGTTTTTAGATACATTAGTAAAGTTAATTTTCATTTTTATTATATTTGCAAATGACCACATTTTGAGCATTTGTTTTATGTACACTGTGTCGACTTGGTAGCTCTTACATTGCTATATCAAGCAAACTGGGTACGTTTTGTCATCTGGAGTGCATTTTGCACATTTTTTTTATACTACTGGGAAATTTTCCCTCCTTCCATGCCATTTGAGCCTTGCACAAATCTTGTTCATTGGGTAACTTTGTGAAAGAGTACCTTTGGCATACTTGGTACATACTGTTCACTGGGTGTATGAGGTAAATTGGGTACACAGGCTATATTTTGTTTGTTGGGTGTATTTTGTACACGGGATTCCATTTTGACCATTTGGTGTATAGTGTACATGGGTATTTTTCGTATATTGCTATGCTATGATGATTTTGTCCATTCTACTGAAATAAGCTGAAAGGAAGCAGTACACAACTTTCACAAAGTCATAATTAATCCAATATACAACGCCACCCAAAGCAGACATGACGATAATTAGCTTGGGAATCTTTTTGAATTTATTTCTTACTTGGGAACAACACTCTCATTAGCAGATGATTCCGGGTTTACTTAATTCCACTTATATTCATACTTACTAATAAAGAGGAGATATTACATTGAAAATAAGATCATGATACCCCTCTGGCAAGTAACAGAATGACAAATTTATTAAGCATTAAGGATTTCCATTCCTTATATCCTTTTGTTTTTTTTAATAATAATTAATAATAATAATAACAATAATACAAAAAGCACATGAATATCATAATAATAAGAAATAAAAATTAAGATAACTGCATGCCCATACGCAGCTCAAAATCTGCAATAGAATAAGGAAAGTAAGAATTACATGTTTTTATTGTTATTTTTGCTGACATTATTACGGTTAACCTTTCTAATACTACTACTACAGTTATTGAAACGGAACAACAAAATCACATAATTGCTGAATAATGCATATCACCCAACAGTTTCACTTCCACCTGTAAGCTGTAAATCGGCAGAAAATTTATATCATTACACTCGAAGCAAATAAATGCGGAGTCAGTTTGCAAATATTCAGTCCACAAATACACATACATACATACGTACACACACACACACATTATATATATATATATATATATATATATATATATATATACATACATACATACGTGTATACATATATGTGTGTGTATGTATGTGTACATTTGCGGACTGAATATCTGCAAACAAACTCCACATTTATTTGCTTCCGAGTGTAATGATATTAATTTTCTGCCGATTTACAGCTTACAGGTGGAAGTGAAACTGTTGGGTGATATGCATTACACATACACACACACATATCTATATATATATATATATATATAATACATATATATATATATATATATATATATATATATATATATTATAATATTTATACCACCTAGACTACTGGTTATGACTACCATCACTAGACAAGTGAATCCGTATTTGGATTCCGATTGAGGTAATTCGGATAAAACCAGTCGTGCCTCAGTTCATCTGAACAGCAAATTATTATCTAATAATTGCCCACCAGCAGTGGTCCGTTTGCCAAAATGGGTAAGCTTTGAATGTCCTATGCTACAAGGTTTCTCGATAGAATTGCTATCCTATGGTTTTTTTTAAGGTTTTTCAACTAGGATGTCCTCATCACAACTTTGGGCAACTCGTGTTATATGTAAATAATGTCCGCCATTACTAAAAAATCAAGTTTCTCCTATATCTTCGTTTCTATACATGATAATATGAATAATATGGCGTCTATACCTATGTTTTTAAGGTCAAGGAACGTGATAAACTCCTTAAATATTTTGTAGCAGGTATATTTTATGCCTAATTACAATATGGAATACCATCGATGAGGGTATTATCGACCTGCGTTTATTATCGTCCAATCAAGCGTAACATAATTTTTGTATAAAGTATATAATAATTTTCAAAGGAAAAACAAAATTTCGAGGCCTTAATTTTATACTGTTTGATTTCGTTAATATTTTGATAGGTGACGATAATACACGCCAGACGTTAAGCTGACGATAACACCTATCTTTACGGTACCCAAAACTGTAAGTGAACAGCTTATTCGCGTAAGAGAATGGTCAAAACTCACCCAAGAAAATTCATACACTTTCATTATTGTAAAAATTTAGTACTCACAGTAACGGCGACTCTATTATTAGCCCTTATGCATGAATTGTATTGTACCATTACATAAAAATAATATGTGGCAATGCTAGAAGCTGAATTAAATGAGGTGGTGATCGTGAGAGAATTGCTACGGAACTATAATTATAGTAAGGCATTCCCACCCAAGAAAAGTGAGAGCGATGTCCTGTATAACATTGTCAATGGCCAAGTTGCCCCAAATGAAGTCAATGTTGAAGATGCATTATTGATTGGAGAGAGATGGTAGCTTCATTTCGTGATTCACTACCATCTGGATTTCATGCAAAACTTTCCAGGCCCGTTAAGACAATGGAACGGCTAAAGCATAGGATTAGAGTTGGTAACAAGACTGTCTTTGACATGGAAGCCCTATTCCTTCGCCTGCTTACGATAGGTCAACAGCGTCAGCTGCAGTTAGCAAACATCTTTGAGTATGAGTTGTGTGCTGTCCCTTCCTCACTCATTGATGGGTATGGCTGTTTGCGAAAGGGCACTAAAGCTGTACTTGCTAGACGTCTTGGTATGCTACAGCAAAGTCCAGTGCCTACAAGTATCATTATAGTGGATGCACAGCAGCTACTCTATCATATTTCTATCATATTACATGGCCCCATGGTGCTGATGCACCTATGCTTATTGAGAGTAATAAGCACCGTCTCTCGTTATACTCTCTTGATCGTGACAAGGTGTTAGTCTTTGACAAGTATCACGATCTGTCAGCCAAAGACCATGAGAAAATGCGACGGTGGTGATGAGGGTACCACCAACTACATCCTGACTATCAGTAGCCTACTCCCAAACAGATTTATTATTATGAAGATAGAAGAATAAACGAAACAAAAAGCAACTGTCACGGGTACTATCCTCCTTTAACATGGGCCAGCCTCCAGGCATCTCAACGAATGCAGATCGCCGCAGGATATATACAAGAAAGAAAAGAAATCCAGTGCGCATTATAGCCCTGCCTACTGCAGAGATGCCAATCTACAGCTCCGTGTACAACGGGAGCATCTCCAAATGATATTATGGAAAGCAGCTGATCAGCAAGGCCCTCCAACAGTGGACATCAGGAAGTTCAGATGGCGTCCCAACACCGGCATTTCCTTCTGATTCTCCAGCTCGTCTTGGCCTAATTGATTTTCCTAGTTGTGGTTGCACAGCAGTGGACAAGGCTTGCAGCTCTATGGCCTGCTCCTATCAAAAGAGCCAATGGCCCTGCACTATCTATTGTATTTGCGGAGGCACAGATGGATGCAATAATCCATTCACAGTCCAGTGAATGAAAATGACAGTGATTGTTCAGAGGATGAGTTGGACAACAATTAGCTTGTATTTTCCCTTTACACAACTATACACATATTTTTTCCATTATTATCAGGAAAACATAAATGTACATGATGCAAGAAGCTGTGTATCTTGGCAGTTAAAAATACACACAAAATCATAAGTTTAATGTAAGAATAGTTTGCAATGATAAATAATGTCGAATTTCATGTAATGTTATGAGATTTTTATAACTTTATTTGTCATAATGTCTGTACAAATAAAACTGCACATGTTATGGCTGTTTTTGTGACAATATTAATCCTTGACCATGAAAACATGGGTATAGACATCCCATATGACATATTATCTTGCAAATTTACAGAGATATTGAAACAAATTGAATTTCATATAATGGCGACCAAGGTTTGCATATTTCAGGATTTGCCCAAAGTTGTCAAGAGGACAACCCAGTTAAAATAATTAAGAAAAACCAGAATATTAGATATATACCAAAATACCTTGTACTATAAGATTCATAGGTCACCAATGGAAATCATAAAAGTGGCAAATGGACGACAGTGGGTTGCAGCTCGAATGGACAAAGACATGGAATTAGCCACATAATATAAAAATACTTTTGCAAAGAAACAGAAGCGTAATTCATTCTGGAGAAACCTCCAATCTCTCTCTCTCTCTCTCTCTCTCTCTCTCTCTCTCTCTCTCTTTTATTGTTAAAAAGAACCTGAAATGACGGCTTATCTACAGTGTTACAAAGCATTTTGAGCAAACACTGGCGGATTCAATAAGAACAATTATTAACGGGTTAAGAAAACATCCTGCTACACAGATAAACTTAATAACCTCAAGCGTTCGTTTATTGAGAGATTCCATTTTCCATCTCTGCGATCGTCACAGACTTAAAGAGATGAAATACTTATTAATTGCACTTTCAAACTGAGTTTATTTTTGACTGATGAAAACTGAGTTGTCAAGTGAATGTGAATTCGCTACCTACATTACACTGTTATAACTGGTATCATTAATGCTACTACTGGATCACACAGCAGCAAAAGGTCACTGACACAGAGACAGGAAGCTAGCCTCCGTTCCTCTCCTCTTTTTTCTAGATAGTTGGTCGGGGCGAATCGTTAAACTGCTTGCGGGAACTAGTATATATAGTCACATTCCGTCCTTAACCTGTCCTCATGAGCGATTTACGTGTTTTGTAAATTCCTTGCATATTTTGTTGGGACATATACTAAAATTCCACAGTAATTAGTAAGTCTCGGAGGTAACTGACTCAGGGTCATCCACCAGGTGGAAAGCATCTCTGGTGTTCTGCACCAGATCACTATCTCGATTGATTCAAGGCCAAATATTCATCTTGGCACCGCTTCGTCTAGAATCTTTAACAACGCA
>NC_087210.1:36542358-36579858 GCF_015104395.2 Macrobrachium nipponense | reverse complement strand
TATTTTTATTATCATTATTGCCAGTAACCATAAAATCTTCAACTCAAGAATGTCATTTTCATTTTCTATAGCGAAACAGGCGTAGTAGCAAAATTTCAGTTACTGCTGTTTCTACCATCTTTATTTAATTTGTTTTCTCTGGGGCCACTCCCTATCATGGGAAACAGTAATACGTTGTTTCCCTTCTGGATATTTGGTTTCCAAAGATGGAACTCGTCATGAGCATACATTGTATGCCTGCATATTATATAAATATATATATACATACATAATATATAGTATATATATATATATATATATATATATATATATACTATATATATATAGTATATATATATATATATATATATATATATATATATATATAGTATATACATATATATAGATTAAATATATATAGTATATATATATATATATATATATATATATATATAGTATAGATGTACATATACTTATATATATGCATATGTGTATATAGTTATATATATAATATATATATAGATATATATCTATATATATATTGTTATAGATACTATATATAGCATATGTGTATATAATATAAATATAATTTTTTTATTATATATTATATAATATTATATATAGTGTATATATATATGGTTATATGTGATATATATAAATATACATATATACATAATATATTACACATGTATGTACGCCTTTGCAAGTGTAGTTGTAGTAAAAAAGGAATAGTAAAAAAGAATGAGTAAATACGTGCCCGGGTACATTTCGTCTTAAGCGAACCACAAAGCATTGAGGGAGAATCTACGTAAGAGAATATATTTTCGAAAAATTACTTATGTTATTAAAATAACATAAAAAATTTAATTACACAGAAAGTTTATTTAACTTGAAGTTTTCTTGCACACAGACATTACGTAAAACGAAAACTACCCTCCGTTACTCAGAAAATATCAAGCAAGGTTTAGACAACTTGGGTACAATTTCTTGCTAACTCTTCTGTATACAATCATAATTAAGAGCGGAACGACGACAGTAACAAAAACTATTTCTGAACTGATGATGAGAATGAGATCTTTGAATTTCTTTATTGAATACGAGCTAGTTTATACAAGAGAGAGAGATGAGGATATAGAGAGAGAGAAATGGCATATTGAAAGCCATAAGATGAGTAAATGTTATCAACCCCTAACTAATAGTGATAGGTTCTTGAGGGACAAAAAGTGAGTCAGGGAGAGCAAATGTACCTCAACACGAAATGAAACTCAACGATACGAAGACACAAAGGAAATGAACTCTCCAAGATCAAGAATCAGTCATGAGATTTCTTCACTTTTATAAGATGACCACTCGTTTACAAAACCGAGAGAATGGATATACTATTTGATTGATCTGATTATATTTCATTTATGAAACTTTGGCCCTAAAGCAAGCAAGCACCCGGGCACTTTCGGGCATTCAGTGCTTGAGACTGAAGGAGAAGTTGGGGGGGTTAGAAAGCAAGATTGAAGAAAGGAAGTGGGAGCGGAAGTGAAGTCAATGGCTAAAAGTGGATGCCGCTAGAGGTCGAAGGAACAGCATACAAACTTGAGTAATGCCTACAGTGCACCACTTGAGGTCCCCTGACATCCCTAAATATACAATTTTAGATTATGTAATACTTTGTAACCCAGTCACATATACACCAAAGCATAAGACACCGCAGTGTAGTGTAAGGATCATGCAGGCATAGACTGGCCAGCAGGTCATCAATCAATAACGAGCTTGGAAGCAGCAGGCGCTGCTGTTCTCCCTCACCCTCCCGATCCCCTACCTACCCGGCCCCCATCCGGGAAGGACAAACAGGTTTGCAGGAGAGTGGCTATCTCCCCCATCCTCCTATTCCCCTACCTACCCCGGCCCCCATCCGTGAAGGACAAACAGGTTTGCAGGAGGAGCGTGGATGTCTCCCTTATCCTCCCGGGGTTGTTTACACATTACCGGGCCAGTTGCTCCCTACTTTGTTTGTTGTTGTTTTGGTATCGCGACACCCAAATCCATCCGCCACGGTAAGTAGCCTTACTGTAACCCCTGTGGTTAGTGCGCGCAGCGCAACATTACCTCTTGCCAGAACATGCCGTGCCTGCCAAGAATCTTTAAATATGCGGATAAGGCGCGAAGCGCCGTTCCGCCATGGCCTTACTGACAGCACACACAAATCGATCGTCGCGGATATGTTGTAGCTCCCTACTTTGTTTGTTGTTGTTTTGGTATCGCCGCCATATTGGTTTTGGTGTTCTTCCGCCGATTTCGGTCGGCGGTCGAGTGGGCCCGCTAATCTGTAAGTGCTCCTCCTCCCGTTCCCCTACCTACCCCGCCCCAACCCGGGACGGACAAACTGGTTTCTATGGGGTAGGTGGTAGTATCATGTCTCCCCTACTGTCACCCGGGAGAGGACAAACAGGAAAAATCCATTCGGATTATTAGAGATTATGAGACTTTTCATTGTAAGGAAGGAGAGAGAGAGAGAGAGAGAGAGAGAGAGAGAGAGAGAGAGAGAGAGAGAGAGGTGCGTGTACTCGTCCCATAGCAAAACAACCGGCCAAGTTTAATTTTGCTTTGGGTACGTTCTGCGTTAGCAGTAACTTGTGAGTAATTGAAATGGGACGAATTATAGCATGGATGTTAATTAGCAAGGTGCCTTAACCTCTGGAGACAGTCGTTAACCAGATGAAGTAGAAGTAGTAGTAGAAGAGAGAGAGAGAGAGAGAGAGAGAGCTCCTTAACCCAAGTGGTCATTAAGCAGTAAATAGACCAACACATGCAGGAGGTAAACTCAGGAAGAAAAATACTAAAGATCTAAAACACAACATGTTTGTCTACTTTAGTAGACTATAAAGTAAAAGTACCATAACAAATGAAATAGCTCGTTTCCGCAAAATAAAAAGAAATAAAAAGTTGGGGAAGGGGGAGGGGGGTTAGTTATTTGGAGTTTATAAAAAGATTTATTTAATGGCACTTGCCTCTAAATAAATGTCCACCTCCAGCACATAAAGACGGCAAGGTTTGTTCATGTTATATAACAAAGCAATACAGACCTTTCCATTCTGCAGTCTTGGAATGAAGCACCAAGAAAGATTTTTCTAATTTTTTTTTTACATAAGAGACAGTGCTGATATCACCATCTTTCAATCTAATGTTCGGGACGACATCATAACTCATCGAAAATCCGCATGACCAGAAAATATCTCTTTTCACTTATTCTACGTCTTCGCTCAATCAGCTCTGTAGTCTACTTAGCGTCGCGAAATGAAGAAATCATATAAATTCACGCTTTCATTTACGAGAGCTTTATTACCCTAAACATTATCAGACGCTCACCCCACTACCCGCGCTTCACGATCAGTAAAAACACGTTTATACTCCATGTACATTGGAGCGTTTTTTCCGGACACTCCTATGTGACATCATTGTAGTACCCAGGCGGCATCTCCTGATAGAGATTCATCTCCTGCCACCTTCATCTGATGATGACAGATTGATTGCGCGGAAGTTTAGATGTACTTGTAACCCAAGGGAGTGAAATACACAGCCTAAACGTACAAACCAAATCAAAAGAGTACAGTAAATATGTGATGGACAGAAAAATAAAGAAAGAAATAAAAATAAAAAAGGAACTGCAATTTTACCAGAGAGGAATTTTTAAGATACTGCAAATTACAAGCAGAGAGGAGAGAGAGAGAGAGAGAGAGAGAGAGAGAAGAGAGATTATGCAACACTTGATGGACCCCAAAACGTGATGCACTAAGAAAGGTAAAATGAGATTGACTTCCTTCTTCGGTTCATGATCAAAGATGCTTAGTAGGGAGGAAAGCTGAGAAAAAAATTGTAAGTTACAAAGAAATCCTAGAGTGAGACTTATGAAAATTTGACTACCTAACCATATTAATAAAAAAAAATGCACGTCGACCACTGTTGCGTTGAATGTATATCAACCTATTCATTATCGTTACAAAACTGAAATGGAGAACTTCATACCAGTCAAGCCAGTATTCACTGGACGGCAGTAAAAAGGAAATGCATTTACGCCAGAAGCCAACAGAACTACGAACAAGTAAAAAATGCGCCAATGTTCCTTCGGCTCAACCGAGTTCTCTGTATAACGTGTAATGCTGTACGAAAAATCACCCACGACCCATGACACTCTCAGCCGTGACCCGTGTTGTTGGCACCTACAGCGATGCTAGACGCACGATCATAGCTAATTTTAACCTTGAATAAAAATAAAAACTACTGAGGCTAGTCATAAGCACGTCAAATACGAAGCTTCTGCCTCGTATGCTTCACAATTTATGGCCAAGGTTACATTCTTATTTGATCTTTGGTCTCTTAAATAAGACCTTGACCCCTACCTGGAGCCCCAGCATAAAAGGTCGAATCATCACCACACATAAGTAATATATATACAGCCTGAAAACACTTTCATAGGTATTAAATTATATTACTTTAAAAAATAAACATCTGACAATAATAATAAACAACATTTGACAATTGATAAACAGACATAAAATACAGATAGAGCTAAATTACCATATAACCCGTAAACTAGACCAGGAACATAAATAGGCTTCGTAACAAACCAAGAAATCCAAATAATCGGCTAGAAAGAATTTGCAGATACATATCTTTCCCAATACCAAAGGACTTTTTAACATTGAATCCAACAAGCTCTCAAGTCCAATGTCACAGAGCGATGATATGGGGTTACAAATATTTACAAAGAACGAATCAACAAAGCTGCCCTACCTGATAGCTAATGAAAATGAAAATCCTTTGTTTTGCATATGGAGCCATATTCGAAAGCGGGTCCACATCAGAATCTAATCAGTCACATTCGTTGATCAATATCCCAACCCTACATACAGCTTCAATGAAATACAAGATTTCCAAGCCCCATCCAGGTTTAAACTGATAGCTGCACTCAGCTTAAAATTTAATTAACTAGACCACCACAAATTTTCACAGAAATCCTTGAATGTATATATTTTTTTTAATTCCCATGAAAAAATCCTAAACGTGCATTCAATCTATCAAGAAAGTTAATAAAAGAAAATACAATAGCTGGTTTAAAATCCAGAAATGCAAACAGGTTTAGGTCCATCTCAAGATGAAATCAACTCATCATTTCCCATATCCCAGATCTATCAAAATTTCATAGATACATATCAGTGACCCCAATGAAGCGAGTGCAGATGTCATGTCTTTTTTTATTCAAATTTCTTGGCCCACTAATGTCATCGAGATCTCCGATAGCCTTTTGAGATATCTCCCAGTAATAAAATTTCTGGATGCGCTAATCAGTCCATCTTAAAATATAATAAAATCTTGTTGATTAGAATCTGAATAGTAACAAGTACATAAAATTAAACAGTACTGTTTTGTACAGTTCCAAAATAATGGAGGAAGGTCATTACTTGCGATTAAAAAAAATGACAGCAAACGACTTCTTTTTTTCAGTTCTTGTCCCCCGAATCCTTTTTCATTCTTTCTGTTCCTTTTTTCCTTTTACACATGCAATTGCAACTCAAATAACCTCTTTATTTCTTACTACAAACCTCACATTCCTAATCCATCCCATAATTGTCCCAGCTGCCCTTACGACCCAATCGCGGAATTCGGCATTTTTTCCTTATCACTCTTATCATCAGCGCCTTCCCAACTCCTATTTCGAGCTTTCTCTTACCAAACTCACTTTTCCTAATTACATTTGCAATCACATTTTCACCCCTTCCTTTCCAGCTTAAACATAAATCTATAATACCATTTACGACTCCGTTTCTCACCAAACATCCATCAAACTCCTCTTCCATCTAATATGAATTGCAACATAAACAATCACAGTCTTCTCTTATCCATCTCTCCACCGTATGTTTGTTTTTGAATAAATTCTTTTGGACATTATAAATTTCATAGCCATCTCGAAACATCCAACAAGTACAATTACCCTTTAATACAGTGGCTCCAGAGAAAAAGCACAATGGTCACTGTCACATTCAAACTTTAACTGCTGTACCAGGGATAAACCCTACGTTAGTCCAGCTTGCGTCAAGAGATGCCGTTTTATACTCTTACGGAGAAGGATCGTCACCACTATGTCAAACCTCTTCGTCCACTGCACTATTCACGCCCATCTTGCACACACATTCTCAAACGTACTGAATATAGAGACCCCTTATTCCCAGTACTACTACTTTCACAATGTTTATTCCTACCTTTCTTAATCTTTCTCTACTGGGTAATTCTAAGCCCTCATTCCGCGGTAAAGTAGACTATGGCAGCTGACGTTTTCCTACGTTATTTTACTTACTGAACACGAATTTAAAGTAATATTTATTCGGACGACTGTAATTAACCCCCAGGGACCAGTACTAAACATGGCGAAATAGATTGGACGCCCCAATCCCTAGTGGATGTCGTATCCGCGGTTACGTTCCTTGCAGTCCGTGCGGAACTATTCTTTAGAATTACCCTGAAAGAAACTTAACCGCAAATACGACATCACTAGAGATTGGGGCGTCCAATGTATTTCGCCATGTTTAGTAATGGCCCCTGGGGGTTAATTACAGTCGTCCAAATAAATATTACTTTAAATTCTTGTTCAGTAAGTAAAATAACGTAAGAAAACGTCAACTGCCATAGTCTACTTTACCGCGGAATGAGGCCTAAGAATTACCCTCTCCTGTTTCCCAATAACACTTCTCCATTATATACTATTTTCCTCAAACCACTAGCAAGCCCTTATGACTGCATACATTAAGAAAGCATTAAAATCTCTCAAACGTCAATAAAAGATATGACATATGGCAAAGTTTAAGTTCAATGGACGCAGTCGATGAAGGTGCTTTACAGAGGTTATTTTTCGCACTTAAGGAATCCACACAAAGAGGATATCTTTCAGCCATACACAAAATCCTGAATTCCACCGAATTCCAAAGAGAAGACTTTTCAACAGGAGAAACGAACTGAATAAATCCTCTCTGAAAGGCGTTGCAATTCTTATAAGCAACACATACCTACTTCTATACCAACAATAGATTATATATTTTTAATGGCAGCACAAATGCATAAAAATTTTCGGTTTCTAGGACAACTGAATAAAAGACTTAATGGGATACGTGAATAGTTCCAAAGTTTATTAACCCAAAATGGTCTACAAACCGAAAAATAAAGTTGTACTATATATACTACTTGAAAATGCTCTGAATGAAGCAAGTACTTACAGAATCTATGAAACTACTTGATAAACAAATTTCGGGGTTATTCCACGATGTTATTTCAAAATTTTATTTTCATTTTAATATAGAAACCAACTGACAAGATATTGTTATTTTATAAAGTCTCACAAAAGAATAACTTGAATTCCCAACACGTTAGGAGGGCACGCGAAAATTGATACATATGTTCTTCGTTAATTTGAAGGGCGGGTAAAAACTTTTGCACTATCTTATCTATTACCTCTCTTCTCTCTCTCTCTCTCCTCTCTCTCTCTCTCGTCTCTTCGTTCTCTCATCGTCTCTCTCTCTCTCTCTCTCTCTCTCTCTCTCTCTCTCTCTCTTTTTATACGCATGAAAGACATCAAAAGCACCGAATGTAAACACACGTGATCTTAGTTAATCATCATTAATCACTTCTGCGTCCCCTAAACCAAACCATATCATGGCCCCACCGTCCCCAAAGCCCATCACAAAACGACCTCTAAAACACATAACTTTCCGCGAAAGGAACAATTATAGGAAAAATCGCTCAATTCTTCAAATAGGACAAATACATTGAATTTCTGTTGCCTAAGAGCGCCTGCAAAAGGAGGAGGAGGAGGAGGAGGAGGAGGTGTGATGAAGGGGAAGGAAGAGGAGGATTACAGAGGGGAAGGAGTAGTCACCTCTCACGTTCCTCCTCCATTTTATGTATCATGAGTTTCCGTCTTTGGTCGCTGCTCCTCTAAGGCCCTTACCCCTTCCCCTTCCTGAATCTGCTCTAACACCCCCCCCCCCCCACAACACCTGCCAAACAATAATAATGCTTTGGAGAGAAGACAAAAGTATCCTTTAACGACTTCCTTTCATTCTCTTTTTGAAATAGTTCTCTTTGTAGAATGTATAGTTGCCTTTTATAAAGTATTCGGGAGGAGCGGCCGTGGTAGAGATGGACTAAAACAATTCTGAAGAAGAAGAAAACATCATAAAAGAGCAAAAATATATGTAAGGTTCAACAATATCTAAAAGGCTGCGCACTTGTATAAACAGCTCACGCACGCACACACGTAATATATAATATATATATATATATATATATATATATATATATATATATATATATATATATATATATATATATAAATATATATATATATATATATATATATATATATATATATATATATACACCCACATGATTTTACTTACACGACTCAGTCGCAGGCTCGAATCATGGCTAGGGCCCTTACACTTATCAAGTATAATTCTCCTGCGGTGTGAGTTATTTCTAAAGTATACAGAATTCAATATTAATTTTTAATTGCGGTTTAAAACATACATACATACACACATATATATATGTATATATATATATATATATATATATATATATATATATATATATATATATAATATATTCCGAAAGCGCCCGGATGTTAAAAAATCATACTGAAATATACCACAAGCCTGCCATTCAGAACTCACCTATGGAACTTTTCTTGGAGAAAAAAAAAAAAAAACATGAACTATATGCACCTATTAATGCAACTGACAATCTTGAGTAAAGAATGAAAAATTTGCAAGTAATCAGCTATAAATAAAAATGTAAAATAACAAAACGATGTTAAAAGAGACACTTCTAATATCACATTTGTATCAATATCTTCTGTATATGTGGACTCACACTCTCACTTTGGAGGTAAAGACAACGAAGACGGTGTACATTTAGTAATATAATTTATGTATTAAATAAATCACCCATCGACCGCCGTAAATAAGCGCTTTAATCTATTTTGAACGTTCCCATGGGACTGCAAATCTCCCTCGCTTGTTGATATGTGTCACTTGCTATAGTCTCCACAGTAAAAGGGTTTGAGAAGGTGGAGGATTAAGGGTAGGGAATTCGTGGGGGGTGGGGGGGGAGGCTGGGGTAAGGGAGGCTTTGTTGTCTCATACATCGTCCACGACTTCATTAGGAAGATGTTTACTTTATTAAAAAATTCTCTCTCTCTCTCTCTCTCTCTCTCTCTCTCTCTCTCTCTCTCTCTCTCTGTGTGTGTGTGTGTGTGTGTGTGTGTGTGTAATATAAACATGGTTAGGTCTTCTAGGAAGAATGTGAATCTTCTAAATGAGTAACTGAAAGGGGTTTTCCAAAATAATTCAGAATAACGTGAGGATTAGGAAAGCATATAAAACCAATTATAATCCTACCATAAAGTTAAACAAAATCTTGCACTTCAATACACTGGAATGTAATTTAACGTAACAAAATATAGCCATTCAAAGGACTTTGCTTCTTATTACATTCACCTGGATAACTCTCACAGTATACTGAACAAGCAAGAGATTAATCTGGCTTCTGTCTCCTTGTTTCACGACGTGGTACTGTATTATAATCGAGATTTGCCACACTGGTTAGTCATGATTGGCTGCATCTGTCTTCTTGACAAGGTCGTGTCATCGCTACTGAAAGAAGTGGCGCATATTTCATGACAACGCTTGATTGAAAAAGAAGAAGTAGAAGGAGAGAGAGAGAGAGAGAGAGAGAGAGAGAGAGAGAGAGAGAGAGAGAGAGAGAGAGAGAGAGATTAATAAATTATGAAGTTAAGTGGACGCTTGCACTCATGGCCGAAGAAAATACACACCTATTTCTTCTTAACTGGAATACGGTACAAAGGTTAACTGATATTCATCAGAAAATGGGAACCTCAAGTTAATGTTGTTATTCTAGGATATACTTAGGATAACTAGTGTTCATGGATGTAACTTGAGATAGCGCTACTTTTCACAAATGGACTTTTGGATATTACCGATACTCACAGGTTTGCTTCAGATAAAAATAAGTTAAACAAAAAATTAAATGCCAACTTTATCGGACGTATCTTGGAAAACGGTAACTTTTAATGTGCTATAGGCCCAGGGGTGGCCATCCTATTGCGCATGCGCCAACAGTGGCGCATTGCACGATTACAAGTGCCGCATTATACCCCAGAGATAATAAAAAAAAACATGCTAAAAAAAAAATAAAAAATTAAAATAAAAAATAAAATAATAATATAATAATAATAATAATAATAATAATAATAATAATAATACTGATTTCCAGAAAAAAATATACAAAAAATAATTCAAGTAACTTATAGCTAGAAGTGAGTTTTACTGAGATTTGTTCTAATCTAAAACATAGAAATACTTTTTATATGATTTTATTGTTCCGTGTACATCTATTAGTCATCTTCTTTAAACAATAAAGCGTCATCATTATATACCTGTATATATATATATATATATATATATATATATATATATATATATATATATATATATATATATATAAATGAATTAGCCAAATATGTCCAAAGATTAAAGTTTGTGTGGCGCATCTGAATTAGAAGTGAAGAAAATTGGTGTATGGGAAACAAAAGATTGGCCACCCTTGTGATATACCGTGTGAGAAGTATCACAGACAAGGATGGATCTCCAGGGCACTCCTTGAGTGTCATGCTTTTCTTCTGATGTGGAGAATTTCCATGTTTATGGATGGGCCTTGAGAAAATCCGTACAATTCAGCACGCACCTTCAATAAAATCAAAAGCGTTTAATGACACATTACGGGGATGCTGTTACTCAGGGATTATTCTATAAAAGATTAAATGACAAAATTCAAGGATTGACACGAAGGAGACACTTTAGAACATACAATATAGAAGGCTGTGCCGTCATAAAATGCTTTAGTTTATTGCATGCATTCAGGAATGTACTTCAAAGAATATGTTGTCATTTGTAGATGTCAGCTGATGAAATGCTAGCTATCATGGAGAAAAGTTAGTACTGACATTGATTG
Source organism: Macrobrachium nipponense (assembly GCF_015104395.2). Taxonomy (NCBI): domain Eukaryota; kingdom Metazoa; phylum Arthropoda; class Malacostraca; order Decapoda; family Palaemonidae; genus Macrobrachium; species Macrobrachium nipponense. The sequence goes on along the minus strand of NC_087210.1, from coordinate 36,568,803 downwards.
CTCTGGTAAACCAAACCTGTATTTAATGTTATATCTTTAAAATTAAAGCAGATTTTAACACATCTCGGACTATTTACATTTTGAAAAAATTATTACTAATAATTTAAATAATCTAGTTATTGGTGCTCATAGGGAAACATATATGTTGCACTGTCAATTCATCCCTCATAGCCGAGGAACGACCTTCAAGAAAATATCTTGACGAGGTGTCACCTTTCCAGGTTCCCAACTTGTTCCATTAAAACCATGAAATAAAACTCATTTGAACCGGTAATTCTGTAACAATAGCGAAAAGCACCTGTAAGTGAATGAAACAACCAATCGCATAGCTATGGGCGTTGCGGAATATCGTGGAGTACGACGACCCAATAACTAAATACCCAGGCCACCAAAACAAGGGCTCGTGGCATTTTCCCTAAAGGAAAAACAGAACCTGATAAATGTCTTCTGAACGCAAATACGGTGTTAACAAGGTAGCAAATGAAATGTGTAAATGAAAATGAATACCATTCCAGAGGGATCGTAATCTTCTGAATGCAAATACGGTGTTAACAAGGTAGCAAATGAAATGTGTAAATGAAAATGAATACCATTCCACTTTCTTCCAGACAATGAAAACTAATTACTCCACACAATGACTTCCAATAGGGCATCTGTTCCAACATCCATTCTTGTGTAGTCCTCCTTGCGGTCAACGAGTGCATAGTAGCTTTCCTTCCTTTTTTTTGTTTATCTCGACATTCAAACTCACTTTGTATTTCAGTGTCACATGAAAAATAATTATAATACGCCAAGACGCCTTTGGGTACAAAAAGCATAAATAGATACTAAGTTGAATTATAACATCGAGACTCAAATATGAAGGCTATCAGAGACGAGGAGATTATTTCCAGACCTTTAAGGAGATTATAAATGACCTTACAATACTTCTATAATACAATTCTGAGCACTTTGTGAAATTTAATTTGGACCAGTTTTCTGGTACCATTAAATTCAACGTGCGCTACATGTATGGGTGGGATGTAACAAAATAGGTCGCGAGTGGACGAATGTCATAAATGGAAATTGACAAATAAACGCTTTGCTTGCTTCCCACTATAGATAAGATTTGACTGGTTATCAGTGAAGATTTGGATTTTCTATTTTTAGAAAATCGTGAAATATTTAGCGGTAACCATTTAGGGTAATCAACTGGAACAGGTCAAATAATAAATGTTTCCACACAATTTCCCAAAAAACGTGGTGCGGTGTATTCGATGACAGCAAAACACAGTGTAGAAAAAGATTTAAAAGTTAATATACGTAAAAATATTTACGTACGCACATACATACATACACATACACATATATCACACACACACACACACACAACACACACATCCACCACCAATATATATATATATATATATACATATATATATATATATATATATATATGTATATATATATATATATATAGATATATATATATATATATATAATAAGTCCGAAGGGTACTGACAACCAACAAAAAAGCTAAGCCTCAGTATTCCTTGTGCTTATACTTGGATTAGTGAACGCTAGAGCTAAAAGTGAATCCCTTCAAAAAAACCCACTTTTAACTAAAATCCCAAACTTGGGATTTTAGTTATCTTTCCCTCTGTGTGGGGAACTGAGAGAGGTGGGGGCCTCAAGGAAGCTACTATCTTGGAGCGGTAACAGAGGGATCGTAATATATACAGAATATAATAAAATACCCTAGTTACACATTTTAACCAAAGCAAAAATATGAAAAATCTCAATTGTTGAATTCACTATACTCTGTTTTTTTTTCATCTCTCCATCGGCCTGTGGTGTTTTCACATGGTAACACTGCTTTAAATAGTTACGCTATGTGTAAATTTTAGGTAAATAAAAGGATATTTGGGTGTACATTTGCAACTGAAGAGTGTTTTAATAATTTACTGTATGCTAAGTACACCGTTAATATTCGAAATAGGATATTATTATTATTGTTGAATGTAAGCTGAATGTAACTATCTAAAGCCCGGGACGCAGTGTTACCATACGGAAACACCACAGGCGGATGGACAGATGAAAAAAAAAAACAGAGTATAGTTTCCCTTATTTTTGACACTACTTCGACTTTGCTTCTTTTCAGATTACAGTGTTACAACAACAGACCCGATAAGCAGGATAGAATACTATATGATACAAACTTCACATCGGTCTTAGAGGAAGTTGTCATTTCCTCATCAGCAAAATTCTGATCAGCTGTGCAGCCTTGCAAGAATGCATGGTAGCACAATGATCAGAGTATGACAGATTTAAAATCATATTCATTCCATAGAGCCTCCCTGATGCAGATGAAAGAACTACAGATAAGAAACTTACTTCCGTTTTACCGTCGTGATTTCAAGAATGCATTCCAAGGTAAAACTGTCGTCGAGATTGCAGTTTTTGCTAAGCTTACTCCGTCTCAACAAGCAATTCTATACCATATTGAAGGACTTGATTATACCTTTTAAAGAATTAATGTGGCTCTTAGACTGCCCAAAATCTGAGCATGAACTTGACAAGGGAGAGGTCATTCAGCAATGGCAGACCATGAATAATCTGTGAAGTAAGAGGACTAACGAAAGACTAAGCCCTCTTTCCCCACTGTATGCTGACAATACTGTTCTAAAAACGATACAGTTTGAGTTCATTAAAGAATTTTCTGATGCTATGATTAGAAAGAGACTTTCGCAAATACTGAAACGAGATGTATACGTAGAGCTACAAGATGGAAGAACTTCGCACTTACTCTAAACTAACTTTTGTATGGACACGTCTCGATCTTGATAATTTAGTGCATAAATTACTGGTCTGTCCATCGATATTTATAGAAAGTAGAGAGCACTTTTTTGTTTGTTTGTTTGTTTGTATGGTGTTTTTACGTTACATGGAACCAGAGGTTATTCAGCAACGGGACCAACGGCTTTACGTGACTTCCGAACCACGTCGAGAGTGAATTTCTATCACCAGAAATACACATCTCTCACTCCTCAATGGAATGGCCGAGAATCGAACTAGCGACCACCGAGGTGGGACGCCAACACCATACCAACCACGCCACTGAGGCGTTAAGAGCACTTTACAGGATAGCCATAATTTCTTTATTTGTCCTGTCATCTATATATAATATATGTATTTACTTTAGATATATGACTCATACAAATCTTTTTTAGTATGTAAACTTGTCAGATCCAGTTATATTAATAACGCGACTTTGAAATATGAATTTGGTATTCGGCGTTGAGTTTGACTTCCGCGTGTGAAACCCGAGGAAGATCCAACACCAGTCCTGGCCACGAAATTCCGTCACTTTTCTTTCTTTCAAATGTTTGGGCACGTGCCAATTAAAACAATTTATTTCGTCTGAAAAGCTGAATTGGGTCCCTTGTTCATTGTTTCTTAGTAAACATAATGAGAAGAGGAAAACAGAAGGGAATACTGTAGTAAATGCTAGTATGTGGAAGAGCACAGAAGCTGCTCAACTAGGGCTGCCACTGCTGGTCCTGTAATTAGAGGATAGACGAGTTTTTGAAAAGAAGAAAAAAGATCTTTATGCATCTCTTCCGTCACAGAATTTCTTTTTATTATTACAGGTAATAATGACATAGTCAATCCCAAAAGTAATGACTAAAATTTAAATCGGCAGATGCAAAAATTTTGTGAGCAAGTCCCCTAGTGAACACGTACATAGTGACGTCACCTTCAATGCTTTCCACTCCCACGGCAACACAGACTTCTCCCCCATACCCCCCCCCCCCTTCTTCTCTCTCTCTCTCTCTCTCTCTCATAAACAAGGTCTTCACAACCCAGCGCCATCACGGTTGACGCAAATCGCTTGCCATTTTCGTTCCCTTGTGTTGCTCCCTTTCTGCCGACCATCGATTTTTTCCCTTTAACCATTATGCCTCATCTTTCTATTACGAATAGTTTCGGAAACTTTTTCCTATACCGTCCTTTTCTTTCAGTTACTCTATCTTATAGTTTCGTAAACTTTTTTCTATACCGTCCTTTTCTTTCAGTTACTCTATCTTTTTTTTTTTCTATCCATTAATCGAGGGGATCCCAACACTGACTTGCTTGTTTTCTTTCCATTAGTTTGTGTTAGCTTTTCTTCCCAATTCTCTGCCTTCTATCTTTTTCAATGAGTCTCAAATTTTCCTATCAAATTCCCTTTAGTTTTTCTTACACCTTCTTTATTCATTTTCTCACCCTTTCCTCATATCACTTTCTCCTCACTACGTACTGGGAACTTACTTTATCCTTTCAATTGAAAAGTATTATTAAATAGTGGTTTTCTCCTTAACAATGCATGTCATTGTGCGGAGAGAGAGAGAGAGAGAGAGAGAGAGGAAGAGGAGAGATAGAGAGAGAGAGAGAGAGATCTTGAGAGAGAGAGAGAGAGAGAGACTAAATATTATTATGACTTGTTTTTCTGCTTGTATAATGAGTTGGGGACAATACTTCAAAGGTTTTTTAATTTCATTTCAAACATTTTTTCCCTTTGAAAATGGTTTCTTTTATAGACTTTATTAAACGTGAAATTTAATGACTGTCCCATTCCTTTCATACTGCAATACATATATACACACAATAATGACAGTGCTTCATGAAAACCAAACATTTCTTCTCGCTAAGTTACACACATACACACACACAAATAATACTAGCGTTAAAATAGCGCTTTCGAATTGTCGATCACTGAATATCAGTGATTTTATTAAAAAGTAGGTTTACTAATGTGTGATTAATGCATTTCCCGACACATAAAGGTACATTTATATATACATATATATACGTGTGTATTCGGGAGAGCGTTGGCACAGGCAAAAAAAGGTGATAGAGGATATCACGCTTTATTTTTCGCCAATATTCGAAAGTACATGTTCAGTAGAAAGATGGAGATTGCATCAGTCGCTGGTGTTATCCTTTCATAATTATCACAGCAAATAGTTGAGTTGCAATTGTTTACGTGTTCCCTGATTTTTTTTTAAACTCCTTGCTTAGGTTACAGCTTGTTCTACGTTTAACACTACAGTGGGAATCAACGAGACCTTTCAGCACTACAGTGGGAATCAACGAGACCTTTCAACTTCTTCTTAGTATATGTCAAATCTAAAGACTACAAGAAGCAAGCCAAGTATATCACTATATCACATATATCACTGAGGAAAGCGTGTGACAAGCCATAGTGTCTTTTAACTTAAAACTGTAGACAATTGTTCTTGGATTCCTGAAAACAAACTAGTATTAACAAAACAGTTTACTAATCTGAGTGCTCCAATTTCTTTTTGTTTTAAATCTAATTTACGATGTCTTTACCCGAGCCATTCTTTAGTCTTGATTTTCACCAGGACGATGAAAGCTATTCTTTAAAATGTTGGCGTGGAATGAAACACGAAACTTTGGTTCACCTACTTTTCGCTATCCCCATTATCATCAGATTAATTAATTATTATTATTATTATTATTATTATTATTATTATTATTATTATTATTATTATATAATATAGATGTATATATACGAGTATATATACATAATCTTTATGGTACGCCATGCCGTGAACCGAGAAGAGCCTCAGTGGAATTCTGCATCTTGTGGCCTTTCTGTGCCTTTATCTTAATAATTCTTGCATCCCGTCTCAATTCTCTTTGAAGTCAGTCTGTACCTTCAACTCTTCTGGTGACCAGAGCAGCACAGTTGCCAATATTGTGTTTCTTTTCTCCCAAGGGGAAATGCGAAGGACTTGTCCAGGACATCTCCTCTTCCCCTTCATCATTACCCAATGTACATAATAAGGAACGTCTTCCCCATAACTCTGATGGTATAATCTTCCCCTTCATCATTATCCAATGTACATAATAAGGAACGTCTTCCCCATAACCCTGATGGTATAATCTTCCCCTTCATCATTATCCAATGTACATAAGGAACGTCTTCCCCATAACCCTGATGGTATCATTTTTACAATCTAACGCGTCAACTGACTCCTAAGTTCTGTTATGGCTTTATTCTTATATCGACAAAATCTCATGGTTACAGTTTCCTTATTATACCACGATTCCCATCCCTATAGTAATAAGGATCATACTTTTTATTTAATCAGTCAATTACTAGATTTGCCTTGTTTAATATTCTACTGAATTCCATCTTGAGACAATTTGTATAAAATGGATATTATAGTCTTTAAAATTTGACTGCCTCGACCTCATTACTCCTTGCAACTACTCTTCCTCATCATTTCTGTTTTTCATATAATGAATGATCTCTCAAGTCTCACGTTCATATATACATATGTGGTGTTTTGCTAGTTTAAAACACCATTATCTGAATACTCTAGATTTTTCAAGTTTTGATTCTTACTACAATCTAAACTTTATCTCCTGCTTACTGAAATTTTAAGATCTATCTATCTATCTATCTATCTATCTACACACACACACACACACACACACGACACACACACACACAGACACACACACACACACACATATATATATATATATATATATATATATATATATATATATATATATATATATATATATACGTCACTTTCACCACATAAGCATTACTTTGGAATAACCTTAATCGCCTCTTAAATGTTCAATTTTCCTATTCTTTTATAATGCTTATTACTATAAGCCTTGACGCCTAGTGGTAAGTAAATGAAGCAGCATCTCTCCTTTAAGGGAAAATTGCCAATGGAAACTACAGTTGCTAAATAGTTATGATATAAAATTCATTTATCTCCCAATTTCCGTTATGGGTGACTCACCTTCCCTGTAGATCTTATATCACTAACATTTGTTCTCACAAATGGGTAAGGGGAGAAAAAATTAGGACATGACTCAAGTCCAACTTGTTGGTGACTTGTTAAGCCCACCAATAATATTTGCATATTGCACTCTTGCTTATTGAAAGCTATACTCACAGCAACTGATAAAATAAAATGTGCGCAGCTAATGATTAGTTGTCCGGTTTACAATTTTACAAAATTCTGTATACTCATGCTTCCCTACGTACAGTTTAGTAAACTAGAAAGTGTCCTTACATGGACACGAAGTATCTGATTAGATTATTACAAATATTGGTACTGCTAGTAATAATGGTACCAATAAAATTTGCAAACAACATTAATCAGAAGAAGACGAACACAGCAATTGGAGTGATTTATCAATCAGTGAAGTCAAGTCACTTTTGATGAAACTCTGTTAGAAACGCTATCTCCCCCTTCTGCTATATCCTCGCCTATTTTTCCATTTCTGTTTCGTCTCCTGAACGCCCATATAGTACACTGCTCTCTCCTCCGCACATCCTTTCTTCATCTCTCCTTCTCTTCCCCTCTCTTAAACTAAACTCTCTTTTCCTCTCTTCCAATATTTTCTCCCCTCCCTCGTAAACTTCATCTTCAGAATCCCCCAGATACCATCGGCGTCAGAACTCGAGCTATAGATGCAGGAAACAGGTCCCTCAGGAGTGAAACAAAAGACGGTCGGATCCCGCGAGAATAGACTTCGCGCGGGAGGAAAGGAGATTCCACATCTCCCGTGGGAACTTACAAGGAGTTGGATCCACCTTAATTATCATTACTATATTTTTGCACGCCAAAACTACAGCCATTAGCTGCCGGTGGTCTGCGTAATACACTTAGGAAGCGCGGTTCAAGATTGGCCGGGGGTGGATTAGCTCTTTATTTCATATTATACGTAAAACGCATTAAAGCCACCCGTTTGAAACAAATAAATAGGCCAAAATGACTATATACGATTAGGAAATTAACAACTCACTGTTAAAAGATGTCATATGCGGTACGTCCTTTTGACCAATAATAACAATTGCACTAAAGGGAAACTAAACTTATCCTCACAACACATCGTCAACATAAAAGTACCAGCGCACATTCGAAATTGCAAAAATAAATAAATAAATAAATAAATAAATAAATAAACAACAAAAAGTTATCACATCCCTCAGAATTTTTTCTCTGCGGAACGTCACGACAGAGTAATTTTCATGTTCCTGCTTATATAAGGCCAAGTTAAAATAAGGACTTCTGCGGTAAAATAAGGACTTCTGCGGCTCTTAGACGGAAGAGGTTCTAACACAATCGTGATAAAATACCCCAAATACACAGCAAATGATACCAGTTAAGAGTGTTACCACAGTGGGTAAGTAATAATGAGTTTCCCGTTCCAAGACTACTACCCAAGGGGAATAAAGGAGATGAAACAGACCAGCATCTGATGTTCAGCCGATGTGGTGTCAAAGGAAGGTTGGGCACAAGGGGCAAGACACGAGAGGAGTGCAACCTAAAAATTGAGATGTGACTAGAAGTGAGCTTACAAAAATGCAAATATATATATATATATATATATATATATATATATATATATATATATATATATATATATATATATATATATATATACACACACACAAGATTTATGCATGCGAAGTGTTTCTGGGTTTGTACAACATATGCCTAAAATGTCGATAACGAAAATGTGATATATCAGCTTCTATTAAGAACAACACAATATATATAATATGATCGTTTTGTTTTGTAAACACTGACCGTTTACCGACCGCTCATATGGTGCAGATTTCATTACTGGATGAAAAAGGTTTTAAATTAAATTGAAAAATTTGGACTAAATCTTGACCCAACTTTGACAACACAAATTTATGATTGACATAAGGTCCCACTTTGGATGATAAAGAGCTTGGAAAATGACTGTCACCACTCTAGATAACACAAGCTCTGGAATAAAACTGTTCTTGCTTGGATAATACAAGCTTCAGTGTAATTAAGTTAGTTACCCAATGTAGATAATGCAGGCTTTAGTAGAAGTTCTTGGGCGAGATGAATCTGTTCACTTAGTCGACGGTGTAATGGGGAATTTGCCAATTTCCCTGTTAAGGGCTAGTTTTAAACTTTAGAGTAAGTCCGCTTCCAGCTAACAATTACACAAGATTACAAATTCAAGTTTTTCTATCTGAATACTGCAATATTTGGAGACTGACAGCTTACCAGTTGCGAAAATCTTCAATTTGGAATTAATAACAAAGACCAAGAACAAGAGAGATTCCAGTTCTTGAAGACGCTTAAGGCCCCGTCCACACGGTCGAGCTTTGGTCGCCGAACTTTGTCCGATGTGACGTCAGAAGTGGAGAAACAGCGGGAAAAGTCTGAACTTTACCGCAGTTTCTCCGCTTCTGACGTCACATTGAACAAAGTTCGTTGAGCAAAGCTCGGCCGTGTGGACGGGGCCTTTTAAGGCGCGTTCACACGGTCGAACAATGCCCGACGGACAAACATTGTTGCCATATCAAAGGCGAAGCAGGATGACGTCAAAAGCGTTGAAACGTGGGAAGTAGATCTGGCAACAAAACTGTGGTACCAGTTGAAGTTGCATATCACTGTTCTTACACTGCTCACAAGGCAAACTCTGGTAAGCAATTGTTAATTGGTAACAATGTTTGTCCGTCGGACGTTGTTCGACCGTGTGAACGCACCCTGTGAGTCAGTTAGATCCCTGCTCAGTACGAAGCAAAAATTTTTCGATTTTGGGAGGGAAAATTTGGCTGTAAGTCCGTTTCCTTGAAGGACGAAACGTTTATTGGCGCATACAGACTCTCCGCAACGTTCGTTTCTGATTTGAAACGACGGCAATTTAAAGGTAAGTCAGTTCACTATATTTATTTTTACTTTAGTTTAAAGCTATTAAACAACAAAGGTTATTCCAAGGCCTCTCGATGAGAGACCTTGCAGACCTTACAGAGAGAGAGAGAGAGAGAGAGAGAGAGAGAGAGAGAGAGAGAGAGATAAAACAAAGTAGCAGTTTCTCAAGTTTTGTTGCTCAGTAAAAGAAAGAAAATGTTCTTATCTCGAACACGACCACAGTTTCTCTCTCTCTCTCTCTCTCTCTCTCTCTCTCTCTCTTCATTGAACATTTTTACTTTTCGTTTTAATATTTAATCAGATGTAAACTTGATAACGCGACGAAAATTACAGATGAAACTAAACAATTTAGGTCAGTTCCTGTCGTCAACTTAACGGCTATGATTGTGTATAATTATAAGTTACTTATGTAAACTATATCATGCGACTAGTGTGACATTATCATTTGTAGATTACTTGAAGGTTGAAATTAAACTTAATTTAGCATGGGGGCAAGTAAACAACCCAATAACTGAAAAGGATTCCGGTGAAAACATACATTACACCAACTCACTCACACACACACACACACACACACCACACACACACACACACACATATATATATATAATATATATATATATATATATATATATATATATATATGCGTATGAGTGCGAGAATATGCATATATATATATATATTATATATATATATAATATTATTATATATATATTATATATAATATATATATATATATATAACTCATATTATATATATATCTTATATATTATATATAATATCTATATATATATATATATATATGTATATATATATATATATGTGTGTGTGTGTGTGTGTGTCTCACAGTAAATACATAAGATTATTTAGACAACAGACTATTTATAATTATAATTATGATTCCATACATTGAAACTCTTCTCATTTAAAGAAATGCTTCAAGTGAGAGTCTTAACTAAGATATAAATAAATAAACAAAAATAATTACTTGGTAAATATAATTTACATAACATTTTTCGTCAACATAGGTCTTAAAAATAAAAATCCCGGTGAGAGAATAAGTCTGCAAAAATATTAAGCGGATTTCTCAAATTGGAAAAAAAATCCCACGTCTCAACAACAGGGACTTCCAAGTGGATTATAACAAAATCCTAAGGCCTAAAATCTACCTGTCGAGACACGGATTTATGTTCGTCTGTCTACCGATTATTTACTTGAAAGCCAAAAAAAAAAAATAAGGCATCAGAACACATTCCTTTTGGTTTTTTTTTTTTTCGAATAACAAACTCAAATTGTTACGAAAATCTCATTTTAAACATTTCGCTCCCTTAAGGAGAAAAGAAAGTGTGAACAGAGATGAGAAGTACACAGGTAAATCGATAAGTGGATTGCGCGTGTGACTTCGTGTATTAGTGTTATCAAAAAGATAGCTACAAATTTACGCGATGCTGTATATATGTACGTATGTCTAATGTATTATATATCCATAATATACCTGTGTGTGTGTGTGTCTATTTCTGACACATCAGGATCGAACCCAGGTCTACCAATAATTGAAAGATGAAACCGCTGCAAACCAGGCCACACAAGTCATAAAAGAAGCTTGAACCTAACTACCACTGTACCTAACTGCCTTGCATACCAGTGAGTTTTCTCCAGCTTCCCGACTCACCCGCCTGTGGTGTTTGCGTATGGTAACACTGCGTCCCGGGCTTTAGATAGTTACGTTATGTGTAAGTTTTAAGCAAATAAAAGGATATCTGGATGTACATTTGGAACTGAAAAGTGTTTTAATAATTTACTGTAAGCTAATTACACCGTTAATATTCGAAATAAGGTTATTATCATTGCTGAATGTAAGCTGAATGTAACTATCTAAAGCCCAGGACGCAGTGTTACCATACGCAAACACCACACGCTGGTGGACAGATGGAAAAAACCGAATACAATATGCAAGACAGTTAGCCTGGCCAGGCAAAGCCTTAGGTACACTGGTACTTTGTTCCAGCTTCCTTTATGAATATGTGGCGTGGTTGGCACCGGTCTCATCTTTCAATTGATAGACCTGGGTACGATCCTGATGGGTCAGAAATACACACACACACACACACACATATATATATAATATATATAATTGATAGACCTGGGTTCGATCATGATGGGATTCAGAAATTTATTTCTGTTCCACGCGTGATTGTGTGGTGATTATTTCTATATATATATATATATATATACTATAATATATATATATATAATATATATATATATATATATATATCGGTAGCTCCTTGACGATGTCTGAGTAAAGACGAAAGCGCTTGGATTTCTGACTATCATTTTCCCGTGGTATTCGCTTATATATATATATATATATATATATATATATATATATATATATATATATATATATATATTTATATATATATATTGTATAAATTAGGCATTTATGTATGTATCTATATATGGCACAATGGCTTCTTAACTTCTAGACTTCTTCTCACATTTTGGATATGCCTATTGCTAGAGAGGAAAATAAACGAAGAATCATTCACTTTCTGTCGAGGGATTCGAACTAAAAAATGTGGGGTTTCAGCGAAGACGTGCTTTCACGCCGTGTTAGGAGGGGGATCATATATCTACTCCAGGTCATGCATACATATAAACATATATATATATATATATATATATATATTATATATATATACATATATATATGTAATATACATACATGTATAAATATATATTAGCATATGTATATGTAATATATATATGTATGTATATATATATATATTATATATATATATATATATTAAACACACAAGTTGCATATATATAGATTACATAAAGACAGAGAAGAGAGTGATGATTTGATTTCCAGGTTATCTGCAAGCTCCAAGTTCTCTTTTCCTGTAACTTGAAAATAAAATTATTTTCACTATTTAGCTTCTACATCATTTTGTTGGCCGTCCCAACTGAACCTATTCGATACATTTTTTTTATTTTCTTTTTAAACAACGAAGTTCTTATCACGTCCTGGAAATTCCTCTTAGTGCCGAATATCTACAACACTTCTGCTTCCTTGCAATTCTATATACAAAGCTGTCATTCCTTTCATCTATTTTTTCGCATTTTTCCATGTAAACGTTTTCACACGAGACAGCATTTAACTCTCTCTCTCTCTCTCTCTCTCCTTTCCTTTCTTTCACCCTCCATGCCCTCCCCTTCCCCTCCCCTCCCCTCCCGTATACCCACCCTATTCCCTATATCCCCTTTATTTATTCCTCATTCATTACCCAACATAAAATGTAAACATCCCCAGCTCATGAATATAAGAAGTTGCACCGCCCATCAAATCTTTATCCATATCCCCGATCACCCTCACCCCCCTCTCTCTCTCTCTCTCTCTCTCTCTCTCTCTCTCTCTCTCTCTCTCTCATAAATGTCAATGACCTTTATAAATACTGCACGTTTCCATTTCAAGATTTATTCGATCATACACATTCAATTTGTCCACTGGGGCAATCCATGTCCATGGAATATGCAATTACTTCAACCAAATACTCAAGCACACAGCTGAGTACATAATGCTTATGGAAACTATACAATAAAAACTATACAATATCATAAACTTCGGAAAATAAGAACTAAACCTATTGGGAAAAATCTCCAATCAAAATAAACAACAAAAGCGGAAGGTACATACTCCTAATCACACAAGTTTACACATGCCCAGAGGGGCCAGACACGCACACATCACGCCCAGTCATATGCTGTCATGCCCATCATCGCTTCAAAAGAGCGAACGAGTAATAGTGAGCAACTGGATGCCCCCCCCCAAAAAAAAAGGAAAAAGAAAAAAAGAAAATTGTGATGACAGCCAAAGTAATGCAACCTATAGAAAGGCTTCGCCATAAATACCAATAACATTCCAGCCAGATTTCTACGGCTCTCTCTCTCTCTCTCTCTCTCTCTCTCTCTCTCTCTCTCCAAAACAACTATGACTGACTGCGAAGTATACATTGAGTGTGTGCAAGAAAACTATGTATGGTGGGTATACTCTCTCTCTCTCTCTCTCTCTCTCTCTCTCTCTCTCTCTCGACATCAAAAAGCAAAGATTGCCGAATAAAGGGAGGTGTCTCCCATCCTTCACCCTACCCCTCCCGACCACTGAAGGGGAAAGCATCAGCCTTTTGGGGTACCAACGCCCCTCCGATTCCCCTTTTAAAGAACATCGGGTCAATCTGTCTAGTGTGGCATTTTATAGGTGACTTCAGAAGAAAAGGAGGACGTGGTTGGTACTAGTTTGTAAGCTTGAAGCAGAGAGAGAGAGAGAGAGAGAGAGAGAGAGAGAGAGAGAGAGAGAGAGAGAGAGAATGGCATTTCACTGGCATATAATCTTTACACAGACTCAGCTGTAGTGCGACACTCAAATGTCCGTAAATATATATGCAGTAAGAGAAGAAGAAACTTGTATACTCGTATACCCAATACGAGTCAGAATTGAGGAAGGCGTACTGTTAGAATTCTGACAAGGGCTTCCTATGGTGTACGTGCATGGAATTCATCAAAAAAATTCTAATATTAATGAAAGTACATCAAAATAATCATACATAATTACTAAAAAGGTGCATTGTAACAAGTACCCTTGCTTCAATTGGATAGTTTTTATCTACTAACTAATATCCTGATCTAGTAGTAATATAAACAAGTAAGTATATGCCTTCATTTCAAATACTATGTAAGGTACGTGACTTATTATTACAGAATTGCGAGGGTACACGATCGATCGAAGTTCTGGGAAAATGTCCTCATACATGAAATCACAATTGTAAGCTTCATCGTCAAGTTGCTCAAACACTTTAGTTATTCCTGTGATGAATATGAACCGATATTAAACTTATCCTTAAAAGAAACAGAGTGCGAGTACACCTCGGATACTTACACACAAAGTGTTGAATGCAGCGCCATTTAAACACAAGAGTGTCCTGTAGCGCCATTTAAACACAAGAGTGTCCTGTAGCGCCATTTAAACACAAGAGTGTCCTGTGGCGCCATGTAAATACAAGAGTGTCCTGTAGCGCCATTTAAACACAAGAGTGTCCTGTAGCACCATTTAAACACGAGAGCGTCCTGTAGCACCATTTAAACACAAGAGCATCCTGAAGCGCCATTTAAACACAAGAGTGTCCTGTAGCGCCATTTAAATACAAGAGTGTCCTGTAGCGCCATTTAAACACAAGAGTGTCCTGTAGCGCCATTTAAACACAAGAGTGTCCTGTAGCGCCATTTAATTACAAGAGTGTCCTGTAGCGTCATTTAAATAAAAGAGTGTCCTGTAGTGTCATCTAAATACAAGTGTCCTGTAGCGCCATTTAAACACAAGTGTCCTGTAGCGCCATTTAAACTCAAGTGTGCTGTAGCACCATTTAAATACAAGAGTGTCATGTAGCGCAATTTAAATACAAGAGTGACCTGTAGCGCCATTTAAACACAAGAGTGTCCTGTAGCGCCATTTAAACACAAGAGTGTCCTGTAGCGCCATTTAAACACAAGAGTGTCCTGTAGCACCATTTAAACACAAGAGTGTCCTGTAGCGCCATTTAAACACAAGTGTGTCCTGTAGCGCTATTTAAACACAAGAGTGTCCTGTAGCGCCATTTAAACACGAGTGTCCATACATATGATTATAGAATTATGTAAAATCTACAATACAGAAACAAAATGTTTCTTTATATAGTGAAATATTTCACAGACCAAAATGCAAAGGATACTGAACCAAAGTTAGAATATTCTCCTTTAAATCACACCTAAAGTAATAAAACAGCGTCATGTATAGAAAAGCTTAAAATAGGAAAATCAAGAGTAAGATAACAAAAACTTCAAACATGAAATCGGCTTCAGTGATCAGAAAACTCATTTTTGAGAGAGAGAGAGAGAGAGAGAGAGAGAGAGAGAGAAGAGAGAGAGAGAGAGAGTTAAATTTAGATTTACACTAACTAAATACACAAGTATTGATAGGCAATGATCCTTGTGAATAAAAAAATTGCTATGTCTATCAAAGCAAATCCAGATAAGAACTTGTATAAGAATATATACTATAGTAGATTCATATCAACCATGCATCTGATGTCTAGGCCAGTCCCCTACGACGCTCCTGATTAGATATTGATAAGCCAAACACGGGGATGGAAACTCATAGTCTCTCGAGAGAGTTCACATGGGTAGGATCAATGTTCCACTTCTCCTGAGGGATATGTCTTTCAGGAGAGGTGGAACATCCATCTTGCCTATGTGATCTCTCTCAAGAGACTGGGAGTTTCCAGCCCTGTGATTGGCTTATCACCAGCCAATTAGGAGCGTCGTAAGGGACTGGGCTAGACATCAAATGCACGGTTGATGTGAATGTACTATAGTCTTTCTTTATTCCTGATATATAATATAATATTAATATATATATATATATATATATATATATATATACATATATATATATACATAAATATATATATACATAAATATATATATACTATATATATATATATATATATATATATGTATGTAAAAACGAAAAGCAACAAGGCTGGTTTCATCGAGACAATCCACCATCAGCTTTATGGACACCGCCACCCAGCCGCTCCCCACCATAACCCCCCCGAAACCAAAAAGCTCGAATCGCACAACAAAGTTCGAGCGTTGCATGACGCCCGACTGACAACCATTGAATCCATCAACACATAGCCTACAATAACAATGCGGTGGAGCATAAGGGTGCAGATATGTTATCCAGAAACACCAATTACAACAACAAAAACAATTGCTGTGAAAATCGCATACACTAAATTTGTAAAAAAGAAAAAAAAAAGTATTACGAAGTGCTGAGGTAAATCAGATAGTTTTCATTCGACTCGTGTCATAACTTTAGATAAGCTTGGAAAAATCTCCTTAACTTTTTTTCTATTATTCAGTTAATTGACTTAAGGTAGTGCATTGTCCGTTTTAATCTTACGATATCTCTCACACACTTTATTTAACACACATGCTTTATATGTGTATATAATACATATATATATCTATGTATATATATATATTATATATATATATATATATATATATATATATATATCTACATTACACACACACACACACATCACACAAATGCAAAGAGAGGCATTCTGTTAAATCCTAATTGTCTTTCTTCCGAAAAGATTTTCCATATGCCGGAAAGTAAATTAATTCTTCTTCTTCTTCTTCTTCTTCCCAGCTTTTTCCCATTTTTATATGGGGTCGCCGTTTCGGATGAGCCGTTTCCATCTATTTCTATCTTGCGCTTCTGCCTCATCAATTCCCTTCTCATGTAAATCTCCTCTCACACCGTCCTTCCATCTCTTTCTTGGTCTCCTCTCTTTCTTCTTCCTTGCACCTCCACTCCCATAGTATGTCTCCCAGCGTGGTCCTCATCTCTCCTCAACAGGTGTCCATACCATCTCAGCCTCCCCTCCTGCACTTTCTTTGATACTTCCACCACCTTAGTTGACCCCCTTATGTAGTCATTTCTGATCCTATCCACTCTTGTTACCCCAGACATCCACCTAAGCATTCTCATTTCTGCCACATCCATCTTCTTCTGCTCTGCTTTTCTCATGCTTGCTGTTTCCGTACCATACAGCATTGCTGTTCTTACCACCGTCTTGTGAAATTTTCCTTTTAACCTAAGCGGCACTCTTTTGTCACAAAGAACTCCCGAGGCCGCTCTCCAGTTGTTCCAGCCTGCCTGTACCCGATGTTTTACTTCTTCTTCCATACTTCCTCCAGCGTTAACAAAAGATCCCAAATACTTAAACTTATCAACTCTCCTTATTTGCTCTCCACCAAGCTGAATACTTTCTCTATCATCCCCCTCAGTGGTGGTACACATATATTCTGTCTTGGATCTACTTATTCTCATTCCTCTGTCCTCCAGTACTTGTCTCCATCTTTCCAATTTCACTTCCAGATCTTCCCTGCTCTCTGCACACAGAACAATATCATCCGCATACAATATGTTCCATGGTACTGTCTCCCTTACTTCCTCTATTATAACATCCATCACTATGTTAAAGATAAATGGGCTCAGAGCCGACCCCTGGTGTAATCCTACTCTCACCTCAAAACCTTCTGTCTCCCCAACACTGCTCCTCACTCTGGTAAATACATTCCGGTACATCTCTTGTATCAATCGCACATACTTCTCTGGCACCATCTTCTCCCTCAGGCTCCTCCATACCTCTTGTCTCGGGACTCTGTCATAAGCCTTTTCAAGGTCAATGAATACCATATGTAGGTCCCTTTGTCTTTCCCCGAATTTCTCCATTATTTGCCTCAGACAAAATATACCATCTGTTGTTCCCCTTCCCTTCATAAATCCCATCTGCTCTTTACCTATTTGTACTTCTTCTCTCAGTCTAGCATCTATCATCCTTTCCAGTATCTTCAAAGTGTGGGACATCAATTTAATGCCCCTATAATTACCACACTCTTGGACATCGCCTTTCCCTTTAAAAATTGGGATCAATATACTCCCACGCCACTCATTTGGTATCTTTTCCTGTTCAAGGATCTTTATCATAAGATCGTACAGTATATCCACTCCTTCATCTCCTAATGCTTTCCATGCCTCCACCGGGATCATGTCTGGTCCGGTTGCCTTCCCATTCTTCATCTTCTTCAGTGCATTTAGTACCTCTTGCCTAGAAAACCTCATTACCATGCCAATGTTCACTTGCCCATCCTCTCTTATTAGTCTATTATTTTCTTCATTTAACAACTGTTCGAAATATTCTTTCCATCTCTTCACAATGTCTTCCTCCTTTCTAAGCACTACACCCTCTTGATTCTTTATTTGTTTGATGTGTGTTATATCTTTGGTGCTCTTATTTCTAGCCTTTGATAGCTTCATCATCTTCTTTAATCCTTCCTTTGTCCCCAGCTCATTATACACATCATCATACGACTTTGCTTTAGCTTGGGCTACCACCTTTTTCACCACCTTGTTTTTCTCTCTGTACCTATTTCTGTCTTCCACTGACTGTGACTCTTCCCATCTTTTCTTTGCCTCCTTCTTATCTTTTACTACTTTCTCAATGTCTTCATCCCACCACCAACTATCCTTTTCTTTCTTCCCATATGATACCAGATGTCTCTCCTAGCAGTTCCTTTCCATGCCTTCTTATTACTGCTGCATTTCGTGCCCACCATTCTTGAACATCTTCAATCCCTATATCAATATCCTCCAAACCCTCCTCTTAAATTCTCTCTTCTTATCCCCTTCCTTCTGTAATTCGTACCATTTAATTTTCCTTATCCCTTTAGCTTTGGTTTTTCTTTCCCTTTTCAACTTCAAGTCCATACATAGCAGCCTGTGTTGGGGGGCTACATGGTCGCCTGGAATAACTTTGCAGTTCTTGACCTCCACCAGATTTATCCTTTTATACAAGAAATAGTTAGTCTATCTGGGAGAATCTTCCCCCACTCCTATATAGGTGTTCCCTTTTCTTCTCAAAAAATGTGTTTACTATTGCCATGTCGAATGACACAGCAAAGTCCACTACACTCTCTCCTTCTGGGTTTCTCTCCCCAATTCCATGGCCCCCATGCACCCGCCCAATCGCCTCATTTTCACTTCCGACATGGCCATTCAAATCTGCCCCAACTATCACCCTCTCATGCTCTTCCAGTTCTTGCATTATTCCATCCATGTCTCTCCAGAAATTTCCCTTCTCTTCTTCTGTGCAACCAACTTGTGGTGCATATGCGCTTATAATATTCAGAATCTCTCCTCCATAACATATCTTCAATCTGATGATACGGTCATTCTTTCTATGCACTTCTATTACCGAGTTCTTTAGTTCACTAGACAGTACTATGCCAACTCCATTTCTACCTTGTTTATTTGCTCCACTATAATATAGCTTATATCCATCTCCCAACTCTTTAGCTTTATTTCCTTTCCACCGCGTTTCTTGCACACACAACATACTACTTTCTTTTCTCTCATCAAGTCAGCCAATTCTCTACCTCTCCCAGTCATGGACCCAACATTTAGCTGACATACTCTGAACCCAATGTGAGCTCGCTTCTTTAGCTGCACCCGCTCCTGATGCAGTAGCCCTCGCCTTACCACAGAGTTAGGGCGATGTCTCTGTGCGTCGTTTACGGAGTACGCCCTAGCATTACCTCTTTCCATATTTCGGCTCATTCCATTTTTGGTTTTGGCACAGATTTTTACAGCCGGATGCCCTTCCTGACACCAACCCTCCCTATTTATCCGGGCTTGGGACCGGCACCCATATATTATATATAAATTATATATAATATATATATATATATATATATATATAATATTATATATAATTTATATTTCTCAGTGCATTAGGTAACCTTCCGGCATATGGAAGGTCTTTCGGGAAGAAGCTGGAAGCCTCAGGCCTTACTTCGACAACTGGGGCTTGACAAAATACTTTAAGCTTTTCGGCATGCTAGGCAATCTGACCTAGTACCTCTCTCTGCAATTTTGTATGTATATATATATATATATATATATATATATATATATATATGTATATATATGTATGTATATATATATATATCGTATATATATATATATATATTATATATATATATATTCAAATATATATATATGCATGTGTATGTGTATAGATATACATACAAAACATGTGTGGTAAATAAAGTAGTGTTAAATAAAGTCTTCGAGTGATGTCGTAAGATTAAAATGGACGATGGACTACCTTCAGTCAATTAAGTGAACGATAGAAAACATCTAAAAAAAAAAGTATGAAGGAACTTTTTTCAAGTTTATCTAAAGTTATGAGACGAGTCGATTGAAAACTATCTGATATACCTCAATACTGCATATTTTTTTATCTTTTTTTACAAATGTAGTGTATGCGATTCTCACATCAATTGTTTTTTGAATTTGTAATTGGTTTTCGGATTTATCTAATATATATATATATATCATCACTACGTCAAAATCAGCGGGGGTGAATGCGACAGAAGAAATGCATGGCACTGGTTGGAGTCGGTTGTATCTCCAGGCAGGGAGGGAGGGAGGGAGGTAGGAGGGGGGGGGGGGTGACTTCTGTCATATCGCAGAGCATGATGCCATTTGCGTGAAAACCGACCCACTTCTGTCTGATGGACGGTCATCACAGACCATTTAAGCTTTACACAGAATAAAAGCAAAAATGTTTTTTTCACAAACGCTCTCACGTCTACATATAAAACATAATAATGAGGTCATTTACATGAATTAATAGCATTTTACCCGCAACAGTTAAACTGAGTAGTGGTAAAGTCTGCATGGAAGGGGCGGGGTGGGCTTGGTATGACACTACTATTTCCTTTTTTTTCATTTTTTTAATGGGGTTGGGGAAAGTCTGGGCTGTTTAAAAAATATACAAACTGGAAAATCCACTCACCGGAACATATCACAATGAAACTTTTGTTAAAACTAAATTACATTTATTCCGTGTTAAAAGCAATGGGGCAGCTGACCCGTCACAGCAGAGAGAGAGAGAGAGAGAGAGAGAGAGAGAGAGAGAGAGAGAGAGAGAGAGAGAGCATTATAAACTTTTGAAAATCTTATGCTTAAATTAGCTTTTCTTTTGCATGAAGCTCTAGATTATTTTTTTTTCTTTTTATTATTATTACAAAACAAAAGTGTTTATAAACTAAATCGCCCAAACACTTTATTTACAAGCTAAGACTCGAATGACTGTACCGTCACTACAATGAATGGTGCTCATTTATAGAATTTGCGAAAAATAAGAAAGATAAAGCCAAACACTATAAGTACGCACGCTCATGTATAAAAATATACAGACACACACACAATATATATATATATATATATATATATATATATATATATATATATATATATATAATATACATATTTGTATATGTAGGCAGCAATTTGTTTATCATGCAGGTTTCGTTGAACGATATGTGACCAAACTTTTAACTATTTTGATGTTGGTTCTTCCCAATATTTTGTATTTTTTCTCCACTTCACTACTGGAAGTTCGTAGAATTAAAAAAGAAAGCCACTTTTTGATAATTCCTTTTATTTGTTTTCATGGCGAGCTATCGAACTGTACTTCGTCTGAAACTTAGAAATGACTCGTTCGTCACAACTGCTGTTGACCCACGACTTCACAAGAAGAGAAAGTAAACTGCGTCGTTTGGCTGGCTGAGTTCAAATATACGGTCCGTGTCAAAAGGTGGTTTACAACCCAATACCAAAAGGAAGCAGCACCACACAGGAATTGAATAACCATTTCAAAATTGCATTATCAATATTAATTCTCACTGAGCTGATGACAGAAAGTAAGTCGTGTATGATAATCCTCTATTTAACAACATCTGATGCATTTGGATTCCAAAAGCCCTCGTTTTTTAATTTTTTCCGCAGAATCTAATGTACTGTAGATTTTGAAAACCTCATCAACACAAGGACTACCAGATCGTGGTTTATCAATAACAGAACCTGATTCTTTAAATTTCTTCATCCACCTGGCTATGCCATTCCTGTGTGGTGCTTCTTTAATGTATTGGGTTGTAAACCTTTGGACAGCGACAGCACATTTTAGCTCATCCAACCAAACAACGCAGTCGACTTTCCCTTCTAGTGAAGCCATGGGGCAACAAAGAACTTATGAAAAAATATTTGATGAAACAACAATAAAGAAAACTTCAGAACAGAAAAACTAGGCACATCAAGCTTTCTTATCCTTCTTTGCAAATTAATTCTATCGTGTATACTTACCAAGTATTATAATTGCACCATGACACATACATATATAGTATATATAAATATATACATATATATATGATATATATAATATATGATTTACACACACACACACACATATATATATATATATATATATATATATATATATATTGAAAACACGATATTCATACACCTCGTAAGTCAAAATAAGCTGCAAATAAGGCTTGACAATATATATATATATATATATATATATTATATATATATATATATATTAGTCATGGTCAAATTCTTTCCTAACATATGCAGCTTCGTAATTATACATTATATATATATATATATATATATATATATATATATATATATATATATATATATATATGATTTTACCAAATTCGACAATCAGTAGGAATGTTTCAAATACAAAAAGTAGCCAAAGCGGACACAATCAGCGGCTGCTAAACAGTAACTAAGGAAAATCGGCACAAAATCTGGTGTTTGGAGTGTATTTCGATGCAGCTATAATCGCAAAGAGGAGACGAAACAGACTTTAATGGCGCACTTACGGTCCGAACACTCACAGATCCAATCGTAAAATTTACCAAAACCTCTTTGGTAGAAAGACACAATGCATAATTTGAGTACAGTGTAAAACTATTTCTTGTCTTACAGAATCGCGAGTTAAATATGCTCCCAAGAGGACTTTACTTCAGATACAGGTCAATTACCTGGAGAGAAGAATACAAACTTTGTTCTCTCATTTTCTAATCAGTGACAAAGTTACATATCTCAAAGAGACGAGTTTCAAGCACCTTGTAAGGTTAAGAAATACTGCATAATATATCTAAGACTTGACATGATAAACCAAAGCAATTCGTTTAATTGATAAAAATAAATTCACTGAAAGTGCGACAAACATTCGCCCAGAAAGTAGACTTTCCAACGCCGAATATTAATATTAGGAACCACGCAAAATCTGCAAAAACTTTCTACATCGAAAGAGACAATCTTTGTATCAAAAAGCAATCACAAACCCTCACAAACTATCTATTCTGCCGTCTTTGTTTATTAAACAGTTCGTTGCCCTACTCGAAAACCAAAACTCCTCCTTCCTAATTTTGTCAAAGTTAACATTTTTACTTTTGTCATTCTTGTCATTCAGTAACTGAAATTTTTTGTCTATACTTTATAATTTATTAAAATTAAGATCGTTTCTTAATTTACTGTATCATCAGATTCCCAGAAGATGCATTAGGGCTTCGTTACCAAAAGTCGGAACAAACAAAAGTTTAAATTGTGTGTGTGTATATACATATGTCTGTCTGTCTATATATATATATATATATATATATATATATATATATATATATATATAGTATATATATATATATATATATATATATATATATATATATATATATATATATATCAGATAGATAATATAAAGCTATTGATATATATACAAAATTATATAATGTATATGATGATATTCATACATACTACATACATACATACATACATACATATATATATATATATATATATATATATATATATATATATATATATATATATATATATATGGGTATTTCCACAATGATCCCGTGGATGAAGTATATAAAAAGTCCTCACGCAAAAATAAAAAGAGGTGGTACCAAGACTTTCTCAAAATTCTCTTACAAAGTACTCTTAAGGTTACTAAACAATTTTAAGAAAACAAGAAACACAAGAAAACAATATATGGTCACAGACAACAATAAGAAAAGTCAACAAGCTACTTAAGGATGTAATAAACATTCTTCAAAACAAAAACATACTGAGTGAAAAAGTGCAATTACTACAAATCACAGTACAAAACTATCTGTTCGTGAAAAATCTAACAGCTCGTTTTACTTTTGAATCATTAAGAATAAAGCTTTTCAATAATTCGTCCATCTTATAAAGACCATCCCTCAAATCCATCTTAACTAATGAGGCACCTTTTTTCTTGGCTATAGACTAGGGTACCAACCGTCACTTTCTCTTGGCTCTACAGGGTAGCAACCCTAGTTTCTCTTGACTCTAGAGGGTAACAATCTTCAGTTTCATTCAGCTGTGGATTAATGTTAGAAACCCTGTGTGGCAGCAAATTTACAGTGGATGAGACCCGTCACAGGTAAGTAACCAACATGTGACCAATTCACAATGCACATTTTAGGGAATGGTCCATGGTCGGATCTACGTAACTGGGCGGCCGTGTGTTTTACTACAGCTAAGCCATCATAATATCCCAGTTTTCTAATTATTTTCTAATGGATTAGATCATCCAGATAAATCTTTTTTATGCTTGACTGCAACTGGTATATCTATAAATCTGACTACAGAAAGGCACGCTCTAATATCCTGCTTGGGTAAAAGTGCAATCGATAAAACAGTAAAATATTTCTTACAATCATGTGTCTATGCCTAGGCTGACTCCGCTGATGCATCCCAAGCTAACATGTCATTGAGCAGTAGTGCAAATGCAAACCAATAGAGGTGGACCAAAGTGAAATTGGTATTAACAACACATTTTCAAACCGTCTCGAAAAAGCATTCCTTTCATCAGCGGGAGACCCAGGTCTTTACACTTAAACGCAAATTCTATCAGTATGGTAATTTTGAAATATTGCGAGGTAATCCACACACACACTACTTTCCCTTTAGATTCTTATGCTAACACCTCTCGAGGTTTGAATATTCGTTATTAAAAATTAATTTCTTTTGCTTCTTCAAGTCTATTCAAACTTCCTTTTGGATTCTTATACGCATATGTTGGCGCTAATAATAAATCAAAAGGACCAATAACAGTATAGGAAGGAACAAACAATAATCGCAAGAAAAACTCGGAAAAGTGGTATTGAAAAACATGAGCACTGAAAATAATGGAGTTGAACAAAGCTGACATAATATAAAAAATAAAAAATAAATAAGTATATAAAAATTACAATACCAACAGCAAAAGTGTTTGAGAAACACTAAAACAAACACACACACACACAAGCAACGCTGCAGATCATGCCTAATGTGGAAAAAACATCAGAGAACCCGTCGTTATGATACAAGAGCTCTTGGTTTTTCCATCATTCCCAGAGCAAAAATCTCCCCAGCTTCACTTATTCAGATGTTTTGGATCAGCGGGTTGCTGCTATTTCTTAAGACTGATGATCACACAAGACATAGGTAGATCACTTAATAATAATCTTTAAATCATGAACATCTATGAACTTCTCCATAGCTGGATGACAGCGATTTGCGTTTGTTAGACGCATCATGAAGATCAAGTTCATCTACATGAACCATCCACAGATGTATTAATAATACGAGTGGATCGACATCATCTTTGTTTCCCGATGACTAAAGGCAAATCTAGCAATCATGATGCCAATCGCACAGAAAATGCGCCAGCTCTTTCCGATGTGATTGTACCTCTATAAAATCCTTGTGAATGATGTACTCAAGATACGGGAATTCACGAACAAATTCCAGCCGGAGATAACACGAGGATTATTTGGATTATTTGTTGCCCTTGAACACATTCAAGCAATATAAGGAGGTAATAACCACTTGGTTTTACTTATGGCACCAACGACTGAGCTCGATGAGTTGGAGAAGCTTTGCATCATCAGCGTAGCAGATTGTTACATAGTTGGTAGTGGATCACACTGTGATGGGCTCAGTTTCACATTCAGTTCAACGCATTGTGTGTATTAAAGACCTATGGTGAAAAAATACCACTTTGTCAAAGTTATAGGTCAGTTTGCATGATAAAACATTAATCCATATGATATAATTGTCACGTGAAGAACTGTCAAATCAACAAAACGAGAGGAGCATTGCAGAGGCTGCTGATAATTAAAATGGTTCAGCAATTCTTTCGAGATATAACTTGAAGCGTCTGCTGAATGGCTGGCC
>NC_087210.1:36507358-36539858 GCF_015104395.2 Macrobrachium nipponense | reverse complement strand
GTGTTTTGATATTGTTGGTCGCCAACTTCCTTATACAACAATAGCGAAAAAACGATGTGATATGCTAACGCAAAAGGATCCGAAACAATTTCTGAGCTTATGGCGCTCTCTCTCTCTCTCTCTCTCTCTCTCTCTCTCTCTCTCTCTCTCTCTCTCTCTCTCTCTCTCTCAAATACTGGTCTAGGAATAGCATGCGAAAGAGTGGGAAAGTGAGCAGTCTGTTTTAAGGCTAATGGTAAATAGTCTCTAATAATACTCACCCAAACTAGCAAAACAGCTTCGTTAAAATTAAATATATCTAACTGATTCTATAGAAAAACAAACAGAAAAGTCTAATTACTCCTCTTCTTGTCAAGTTATACTCATGACCTATCAATCTAGTGGTCCATCTATATTTACATCACCAATAACCCGTTATCTTTGATTTTGGTGACTAAAAAAAAAGAGAGAATATAAAAGGGCTGAGACTGTCACCGTCATCACTCAATCGTTGAATCTTAGGCTCATCTTAAACATACTCTTGTTTCCTGGACGCTTGAGTTTTGTTCAGCTTATTACTTTAGTCCTTGTAATAAAATCAATTTTTGGTTCTCTGGTCCTTCACAGTTAAACTAAATAATACGATTCTTTATGCCAATTGATCATCATCCTTTCTCTCCACGGAATGATACCACCTTCATGAACACCCTGATCTATCTTTGGCATCCATGTCGACCTTTTCTCGTTACTTTACCTCTTCCTTCTCCATGTATACTACAACTAAAACTAATCATCTACTCCTTTTCCTTTTTATCCAGATTAGACGTTCACATTTCACTTCCATGATGGAAAGTTAGTACAATATTCCTTTCACATATTACACTTTTGCTTCCATGACCACTAAATTTATCTTTCATACCTTTGCAGATCCCCAGCTGTTTCCCTTGCTTCACATACTCTAATATTCATCTTCATTTTACCCCATCATCGTCCTATTTCATTCTCTCTCTTTTTCTAAGACAACACTTCATTAAAATATATTACTTACAGTTAGACTGTGAAGTTTATACTTTGCAGTATTACACTCAATATATACACAACCTGTCCCTTTCTACTCTTTATATATTCAAAAATAAAACTCATTGTTTTAAAAGAAAAGCTGGTCTCTCTATAAATCCTGTTCTACATTATGCAACCTAAACACTCCTCCAGAATTTATAAATAAATTGTGCTGTCGGCTTTCTATTGGCACAAATACCCACCAAAATTTGTTTCCTTGAAAACTCTCCCACATTTGATCAACATACTTTAAGGTCTACTAGTCACAGTGTTCTCTCCACCTCACTACTTCTCAATCAAAACATACCAAAGGCTATCCTAGGGATACTAAGTATTGTGTTTTTGTAATTCTTACGCCCACATCAATCACATTCCCCCTTAAATGTAAAAACAATAAGCTCATCCACTTTATACGAACTTTTCCCTTATCCAAACATACATTAGGTACACTGGTCAGTAACTCACACTGTCATCAGGATACAGCTAGAAATTCCGACAACTCTTGGCACCTTTCCATACTTCAACCTTTCAGTCAACCTCACTACATCCTTAACAGTCATTTCAAAAAGTACTTTGTCCACTTATTCCTTAACAGTCCCTCGTCAAAAGTGCCTTTGTCCCAACCTATAAATCCTTAAACAGTCACGTTCAAAAGTGCTTTCCGGACTATAGCCTTAACCAGTCACTCAGGAACGTCACTTCAAAAGGTCTTTCCACTATATCCTTCACAGTCACTTCTCAAAAAGTGGCTTTCCTCACTACCCTTACCTTAAGTTCACTTCAAAAGTGCTTTCCTCACTACATGACTTAAAACAGGTCACTTCAAAAGGTGCTTTCCACTATAGCCCTTAAAACAGTCACTTATCAAAACGTGCTTTACCACTATAATCCCTTCTAACAATCAACTTCAAAAGTTGCTTTTCCACTACTTAACAGTCACTTCAAAAGTGCTTTCCAACTATAATCCTTAACAGTCACGTTCAAAAGTGCTTTAACCACTCTATATCCTTAACAGTCACTTCAAAGTGCCTTTACCACTATATTCCTTAACATCACTTCAAAGTACTTTCCACTATATTCCTTAAACAGTCACTTCAAAAGTACTTTTCCACTATTACCTTAACCAGTCCACTTCAAAAGGATGCTTCCACTATATCCTTAACAGTCACTTCAAAAGTGCTTTCCACTATATCCTTAACAGTCACTTCAAAAGTACTTTCCACTATATCCTTAACAGTCACTTCAAAAGTGCTTTCCACTATATCCTTAACAGTCACTTCAAAAGTGCTTTCCACTATATCCTTAACAGTCACTTCAAAAAGTGCTTTATCCACTACATCCCTTAACGAGTCACTTCAAAAGTACCTTTCCCTAAACTATCCTTAAACAGTCAACTTCAAAAGGTACTTTCCAACTACATTCCTTAAACAGTCCACTTCAAAAGGTCTTTCCACACTACATCCTTAACAGTCACTTTCAAAATGTACTTTCCCACTATATCCTTGAAAACAGTCACTTCAAATGTGCTTTCTCCATATATCCGTTAACAGTCACCTTATCAAAAGTGCTTTCCTACTACTATACCCTTAAAACAGTCACTTCAAAAAAGGTGCTTTCCTCACTATGATCCTTAACAGTCCACTTCAAAAGTTACTTTCCACTATATCCTTTAACAGTTCACTTCAAAAGTACTTTTCCACTATATACCTTTAACAAGTCACTTCAAAAGAAAAGTGCTTTCCACTATCTCCTTAAACAGTACCTTGCAAAAGGGTGATTTCCACTTACAATCCTTAACAGTACACGTTCAAAACAAGTGCTTTCCACTACTGCCTTAATCAGTCACTTCAAAAGTGCTTTCCACTACATCCTTAACAGTCACTTCAAAAGTGCTTTCCACTACATCCTTAACAGTCACTTCAAAAGTGCTTTCCACTATATCCTTAACAGTCACTTCAAAAGTGCTTTCCACTATATCCTTAACAGTCACTTCAAAAGTGCTTTCCACTATATCCTTAACAGTCACTTCAAAAGTGCTTTCCACTATATCCTTAACAGTCACTTCAAAAGTACTTTCCACTGTATCCTTAACAGTCACTTCAAAGTGCTCCACTTATATCCTAAAAACAGTGTTCAAAAGTGCTTCCACTATATCCTTAACAGTCCACTTCAAAAGTATTTCCACTGTATCCTTAACGTTCAAAACCTCAAAAGTACTTTCCACTATATCCTTAAACAGTCACTTTCAAAAAGTACTTTACACTGTTATCCTTAAACAGTCACTTCAAAAGTGCTCTTCACTAATCATAACAGTCACTTTCCAAAAGTGCCTTTCCCAATATATCCCTGAGAACCCCCCCAGTTCAAACTTCAAAAGTGCTTTCCCCTAGATCATTAACAGTCACCTTCAAAAGTGCTTTCCGACTAGATCCTAACAGTTCCATTTTCAAAAGTGCGTTAACACATATCGGTAACAGTCACTTCAAAAAGTTACTTCCACGTATCCTTTAACCAGTCACTTCAAAGGTGCTTTCCCACTCCTTAAAGCCTTAATAAACAGTCACTTTTTCAAAAGTTCTTCCACTTATATCCTTAACAGCACTTTCCAAAATTACTTTCACTGTATCCTTAACAGTCACTTCAAAAAGTGCTTTCCACAATATCCTTAACAGTCCACTTCAAACAAGTGCTTTCCACTTATATCCTAAAACAGTCACGTCACTTTCCAAAAGTTACTTCCAACTGTATCCTTAACAGTCAACTTTCAAAAGTACTTTCCAACTATATCCTTAACAGTCACTTCAAAAGTTGCCTTTCCAACTATATCCTTAACGTCACTTCAAAAGAGGCTTTTCCAACTTATATCCTAAGAGTCACTTCAAAGGTGCTTTCCACCTTAATATCCTAACAGTCACTTTCAAAAAGGTACTTTCCACTATTATCCTTAACAGCAATTTCAAAGTGCTCCAACGATATACTTAAACAGTCACTTCAAAAAGTGCTTTCCACTATATCCTTAACAGTTCACTTGACAAAAGTACTTTCCACTATACCTTAACCAGTCAACTTCAAAAGTGCTTTCCACTTAAAATATCCTAACAGTTCACTTTCCAAAAGAACTTGTACACTATATCCTTAACAGTCACTTCAAAAGTTGCTTTCCACTTATCCATTAACCAGTCAATTCAAAAGTACTTTCCCACTTATATCCTAAAACAGTCACTTTCCAAAGGCTTTCCAATATCCTTAACAGTCAACTTCAAAAGTTAAACTTTGACAAAATATCCTTAACAGTCACTTACAAAAGTACTTGCCCTTTCCTGGATCCTTAACACACTTCAAAAGTACCTTTCCAAACTGTATCCTAACAGCCACTTCAAAAGGTGCTTTCACTGTATCATTCGTTAACAGTCACTTCAAAAAGGTTGCTTTTCCACTATAGCCAGTTAAACAGTCACGTTCAACTTCAACGTCCTTTCCACGGTATCCTTTAACAGTCACCTCAAAAGTGCTTTCAACTTATCCTTAAACAGTCACTTCAAAAGTGCTTTCCACTAAATATCCGTTAACAGTCACGGTTCAAAACTTCAAAAAGTGCTTTCCACTGTTATCCTTAACAGTACTTCAAAAGTACCGTTCGAACTATATTCCTTAACAGCACTTCAAAAAGTACTTCCAAACGATTATCCTTAACAGTCACTTTCCAAAAGTGCTTTCCACTATATCCTTAACAGTCACTTCCAAAAGTACTTTCCAACTAGTTATTCCTTTAAAACAAGTCCACTTCAAAAGTGTGCTTTGTCCATATTATCCCTTAACAGTCACTTCAAAAGTACTTTCCACTGTATCCTTAACAGTCACTTCAAAAGTACTTTCCACTATAGCCTTAACAGTCACTTCAAAAGTGCTTTCCACTGTATCCTTAACAGTCACTTCAAAAGTACTTTCCACTATAGCCTTAACAGTCACTTCAAAAGTACTTTCCACTATATCCTTAACAGTCACTTCAAAAGTACTTTCCACTATATCCTTAACAGTCACTTCAAAAGGTAACTTTCACTTGAATGCTTAAAAGTCACTTCAAAATCTTTCACTGATCCTTAACAGTCGCTTTCCAAAAACTTCCACTATATCCTTAACAAGTCACTTCAAAAAAGCGCTTCTCCAAAACTTATATCCTAACAGTTCCACTTTCAACAAGTACTTCCACTATACTTAAACAGGCACTTCAAAACGCGCTTTCCAAAATATAATCCTAACAGTCACGCCAAAAGCGCTTTGGTCCACTATATCCTTAACAGTCACTTCAAAAGCGCTTTCCACTATATCCTTAACAGTCACTTCAAAAGTACTTTCCACTATATCCTAACAGTTTCAACTTCAAAAGTTTACTTTCCACTTCTAATCTAACAGTCACTTCAAAAGTACTTTCCACTATATCCTTAACAGTCACTTCAAAAGTACTTTCCACTATATCCTTAACAGTCACTTCAAAAGTACTTTCCACTATATCCTTAACAGTCACTTCAAAAGTGCTTTCCACTATAGCCTTTAAAACAGTTTTCACTTTCCAAAAGCACCCTTTCACTGTATCCTTAAAACCAAGTCCAATTCAAAAGGCTTTCCCACTATACCTAAACAGTCCAAACTTCCAAAGCACTTCTTTGATCCTTAAACAGTCACTTCAAAAGTGCTTTCCACTATAGCCTTTAAAACAGTCAACTTCAAAAGTACTTTCCACTTAATAGCCTTAACAGTCACTGGGCAAAAGTACTTTCAGACTATACACTTAACAGTCACTTCAAAAGTACTTTAACACTTAAAATAGCCAATTAACAAAAGTCACTTCAAAAGTACTTTCCGCTTTATAGCCTAACATTCACTTCAAAAAGTACTTTCCACTTGTATCGTACAGCAACTTTCAAAAAGTACTTTCCACTTATCCTTAACCAGTCCTTCAAAAGTATTTCCACTATATCCTTAACAGTCCACTTCAAATTACCATTACCACTATATCCTTACAGTCCTCAAAGTTGCTTCCCCTAAAATATCCTTCCATTCACTTCAAAACACTTTCCGCTATATCCTAACAGTCCCACTTCAAAGTACTTTCCACTATATCCTTAACAGTCACTTCAAAAGTACTTTCCACTATATCCTTAACAGTCACTTCAAAAGTGCTTTCCACTATATCCTTAACAGTCACTTCAAAAGTACTTTCGACTATATCCTTAACAGTCACTTCAAGTGCTTTCCACGATCCTTACAGTCACTTCAAAAGTTAATTTCGACTATATCCTTAACAGTACTTCAAAAAGTACTTTACACTAATCCTTAAACAGTCACTTCACAAAGTTCTTTCGACTAATATCCTTAACAGTCACTTTCAAGTACTTTTTTTCCACAGTAGGCCTTAAGTCACTTCAAAAGCACAAGCAACTTTGCATCACCCATTTTCACTCTTAGCTCATGCAGATCTTCAATATGATCACTCCCTTCAAACTGGATCCTTTAGTTTACTTTTTCATTTTTAGGATCTATTTGTTCCATGACTTCTCTCCGCTTTTATTCTGTAAAATATATTGGAGGGTAATATATATTTTCCAACTGATAAAATTCAGTGATTTTTCTGCTTCACACACACACACACACACACACACCGAAAACAACTCACATTATACAGAAAAAAAGTTAAGATATCTTTCAGGTGCGGAAAGTTACATCATAAGTGACGGAAAGGATTACATAAAACAGATAACGCCTAACCTTTCCCTAAGGGCAATTTAGGTATGAATTAAACTCTATATAGACGGAAAATTCTAATTCAATAAAATCTTTTATAAGTATGTCCGCCTAAACATCTATTTACATAAATTTTCAAAGCAAAAACACATCGCATACATGAATGTATATATACCAGTGAGTACCTGAATGCATAACAGTCTACTCACAGAGAGAGAGAGAGAGAGAGAGAGAGAGAGAGAGAGAGAGAGAGAGAGAGAGAGAGAGAGAGAGACGTTTTCTTTGGCGACTATACTCTGTCCATTTACAAGAGGACCAAGCTATATGTATGTTTCTACAACCCAGCGTATTACCTTACACGAGGGGAGCGATGGGTTGAGAAATGAAGGTGAAGGGCAGGGATGAAAAAGGGGAGGGGGGAGGGGGGGAAGGGGGGGGTGGAAGGGGGGGGAAGGAAAAGGACGAGATGTGAATAGGAGAGGCAGAGGAAAGAGGAGGAGCGACATAAAAAGTTTGTAGGGTGAATAGGTGTACACGAAGAAAAGGCACGAAGAGGTGGATTGGTTCAATAAGGAAAAAGGGGTGAATGATGGATGGAAGAGTGATCAAATGTGGAGGCCAGATAGAAAGCGAGAGAGAGAGAGAGAGAGAGAGAGAGAGAGAGAGAGAGAGAGAGGAAAAAAATTTCAGAAAAGTGGTGTTATTAGAAAAGATATATATATATTTCAGCCAGTAAATTAGTTCCTTATTGTGTCAAATGATCCACTAGGCAAAAGAACGCCTCTGAGCAGCACCTTATATCGTGACAAATGAAAGACGAACGTTACTAACACTAAATCTAGAGCAATTTCCAGTAAATTACACAGGCTCTCAATGTAAAGACAATTCAATTAATAAATTAAGATAATATAATACATATCTTCATATATTTTTATGATTACATTTATAATCTGGGACGCTTTTCTCTTTATTTGCTCCGCAAAAAAAGAAAGAAAAAAAAAAAAAATGAGGAGAATCCAAAGTGAATAAGTAGAAGAGGATACTTAATGAAACGACCTTAAAAAAAAACCTCACACTAATTAAGAAAAATACTGCATTTAAGGGTATTTTGACATTCTTCAAGCACGGGTTGCGTCTAATATCAGAAAGGAATTTCATCTATCAACTACACAAGATACATAATGGAACATCAAAATATTGAAAACACTACTGATAAGGTCTGTCAATAATCGTCCTCTCTCGTTCCCATTACTAACTTCGGTGCAAAAAGGAGACAGTATCCAAGCATGCCATACCAACTGAAAACCAGAGAGAACGCATACCACTTCATGGAGAAAATTATGGAATAACTATGTCTAACCCTCTTAGGAAATATTCCACATGGTATATACTCGTAAGTGACCTTACAGGATGTTGAACTTGAAAAGGGAGGTTTACTTTGACCCCATAAAGGAATATACCGCAAAAGATGTGTTTCCTTTTAATGAAAACTAACGGCAGTTATCCTTATTTTGCGACTTAAAACAGTAAGAGAAAAAGTGGCTCCAGTTAGAGCAGTGGTTTTTAAAAGCCTGAATATTGATTTTTTTTTTTTTATTTGTATGGTGTGTTTACGTTGCATGGAACCAGTGGTTATTCAGCAACGGGACCAACGGCTTTACGTGACTTCCGAACCACGTCGAGAGTGAACTTCTCTATCACCAGAAATACACATCTCTCACTCCTCAATGGAATGGCCGAGAATCGAACCCGCGACCACCGAGGTGGGACGCAAACACCATACCAACCACGCCACCGAGGCGCTATGTATATTGATTGATCTGTTAAAGTAGTCTGGCGCTGCAACGACCAAAGTTATCGACGCCACAAAACACTGAAGGAACTCGCTCACCTCTATTGCCTAAGCAATAGAAATTTCCGTGAGTAGGTTTAAGAATATTTCCTGGAAGAAACATAACGAATACTGGAAATATTTTCAGAAAGTAGAATGTCTGATAACAGGATTTGTCAAAATCTTATAACTATTGAATCAAGCGTTGTACATGGTAAAATAAAAATTAATCTAAGAAAAAGGCTAGTAGTGTTGATGATGACCGGATATGATGTATTACCGAGTTTGGTCCAAAGGGCTTTGCTAATGCTGAGTGCAACAATAAATTTCCATTCTTTCTGTCCTCTTTCAAGATGCTTTATAACATCTTTAGGCCGATATGTACTGAAATTAGGCATGTATTCTCTACGGTTAGTATGATTGCGGGAAATAACTAGGCAGAAGTTATGTCTTTTTACATTTAATTACTTATCTTCAAATGAACCTTAACCAAATTAGTTTACACAGAATTGACGCTAAATCCGACTTCATTAATAGCACTATGTTTATACACTTTGTAACAAAGATGTTGAACCCTTCTCTCTCTCTCTCTCTCTCTCTCTCTCTCAAGATTTGACCTACGACCTCTAGTATTCCGGAAGGTAGTTTATTGGGATTTGTTAGCCTTGAAGATAAACTGATATACAACAGTTGTGAATAAACCGCATATTATGTAAATAAAACTGTCACCAGATTTGTGATTTCATATTTAACATGTTAACGGTTGCGGGAATTTCTTCCAAATGACTTACTGTAGACAACTATTAAACAGTTATATTGTTGGGTAATGACTACGTTGTTAAATGTGTCCACCATTTAGAAAAAAAGTCGAAAAAGTCAGTCTGGATGTTAATCATCATACTTCCCGGCTGGCCAGATTTCAATGAATTTTTTAACAGACTAAAGTCGCTAGTTCCGAACATAAAATCAAAAACAGAATTGGAAAACGACGGAAAACTGCCGTTCTTAAATGAACGAATCATAAGAGAACAGAACAGATATGCTTTCACAGTATATAGAAAAACCTACTTTCGCTGTTTCTTATATTCATTTCCTAAGATCACGGTTAGCTGCAACCTTTTCCTCAGGGGGCTTAGAATTTGTTCAGATGAGTGCTTAGATAAAGCATACAATACGATCCGCCAACACCTAATGCAACTGCTCTACACACAATATATTATTAAGAAGGCTATTAATAAAGCGAATAGAATATACTACAGAGGTACAACATACAAATAGATTTTAACGACAAAATAAAGCTTCCGTATAACGAAAACATCCAAAAAGCTACATTAAACCTATGGTCTAATGATCCATTTGTTTTCCAATATCCCAAATCCACCGGACGCTCGTTCATAAAATGTATTACTTAAATAAAAAGCAGGGCAGACACCGAAGTTTACAAGATACCGTGGAGAAATTGTAATGGGGTTTACGGGGGGGGGGGTGGGGGGGGGGGGGGGGGGGGGGGGGGGAAGAAGCTGTGGGTCCATCTCGCAAGATTAACAAAGCACAAAACATCTGTACGATATGCTTCAGAGAGTTCAGGGACTTTCCTCCATACCATAAACTGAAGCGCAGCAGCGGTGGTTTTCGAAAGTAGCTGTACGTAGAAAACGGAGTTGCTGGAATATGTTATAATCAATTACACCAACAATCTGAAATTGTTAGGAGGACACTGGATATCAGATGACATCATCGGACGGAAATAAATGCGGACGGACAGACAAAGACGGTACATTAGTTTTCTTTTCAGAAACTAAGTGATAATAGATGAAATGTAATCGCCGTTGTAACTTCTGAAATAGAATCATCACAGCATAAAATCAGCCCAATAAGGAACAGTAATAGAAGACGCAAATCGCAAAACAAGAATAAAACCACAAAACTAAGTTGGAGAATTTGCGGATCAAGGGGCACACTAAAAAGAGAATTTGCGGATCAGGGGCATACTAAAAAGAGAATTTGAGGATCAAGGGGCACACTAAAAAGAGAATTTGCGGATCATGGGCATACTAAAAAGAGAATTTGCGGATCATGGGCATACTAAAAAGAGAATTTGCGGATCAATGGGCATACTAAAAAGAGAATTTGCGGATCAAGGGGCATACTAGAAAGAGAATTTGCGGATCAGGGGCATACTAAAAAGAGAATTTGCGGATCAGGGGCCTACTAGAAAGAGAATTTGCGGATCATGGGCATACTAAAAAGAGAATTTGCGGATCAAGGGGCACACTAGAAAGAGAATTTGCGGATCATGGGCACACTAAAAAGAGAATTTGTGGATCAGGGGCATACTAGAAAGAGAATTTGCGGATCATGGGGCATACTAAAAAGAGAATTTGCGGATCAAGGGGCATACTAAAAAGAGAATTTGCGGATCAAGGGCCATACTAGAAAGAGAATTTGCGGAACAAGGGCCATACTAGAAAGAGAATTTGCAGATCAAGGGCCATACTAGAAAGAAGAATTTGGGGCGGAATTTCATGGCCATACTAGAAAGAGAAAATTTTCCATACCTAGAAAAGAGAATTTTGCAAATCAAGGGCCATACTAGAAAGAGAATTTGCAGATCAAAGGCCATACTAGAAAGAGAATTTGCAGATCAAGGGCCATACTAGAAAGAGAATTTGCGGATCAAGGGCCATACTAGAAAGAGAATTTGCAGATCAAGGGCCATACTAGAAAGAGAATTTGCAGATCAAGGGCCATACTAGAAAGAGAATTTGCGGATCAAGTGCCATACTAAAAACTGACAATTCAGGCGGCACGGTCAACAATGTTACTCCAGGGCCAGGGGTCAGAATTCGAGTTTCAAGTCCAATGGCAAGAGTGACATTTTTTATCCAAAACACGGCCAAAAAACCACCCTTACCTTACAGACCTTACATCTTGTTCGGGTTGGCCCAGGTCCCTCAGTGTGAGGCACCTCTAATGTCTACCATAGAGTTGCTAGTGCATCTTCCGGTATATTTTGCATCTTCCAATCTTGGATGGTCTGGGATGCTGCTTAGATATTTGTCGAGCTTATTCTTAAACACACCTACGTTCACTCCTGATATATTCCTCAGATGAGCCGGTAACGCATTGAATAGACGCAGCATTGTCGATGCAGGTGCATAATGGATTGATGTCCTGTGTGCTTTCCTTATTTTTCCTGGTATAGTTTAGGGCACTATTAATCTACCTCTGCTTGCTTTTTCTGATATTTTTAGCTCCATGATGTTTTCGGCAATTCCTTCTATCTGTTTCCATGCCTGAATTATGATGTAGCGTTCTCTTCTCCTTTCTAGACTATATAATTCTGAGGATTGTAGTCTTTCCCAGTAGTCAAGATCCTTAACTTCTTCTATTCTAGTTATAAAGGACTTTTGTACACTCTCTATTTGTGCAATATCCTTTTGATAGTGTGGGTACCATATCATATTGCAATATTCAAGTGGACTACGAACATATTTTTTATAAAGCATAATCGTGTGTTCAGCTTTTCTTATTTTGAAGCACCGTAACAACATTCCCATTTTTGCTTTACATTTTGCCAGTAGAATTGCTATTTGATCATTGCATAACATGTTCCTATTCAACATCACACCAAGGTCTTTAACTGCTTCTTTATTTGTGATTGTCTCATTATTAGGTCCCCTATATGCATATAGCATTCCTTCTCTGTCTCCGTAATTTATTGATTCAAATTTATCAGAGTTAAATACCATCCTATTTACCTCTGCCCAATCATATACTTTGTTAAGGTCTCTTTGTAGCGCATTCCTATCTTCATCACAAGTAATTTCTCTACTTATTCTTGCGTCATCGGCGAAACTACTCACTACTAAGTCCTTAACATTACTCTCTATGTCTGCAATCATAATAACAAACAGTAATGCAGCTAACACCGTACCTTGTGGCACACCAGATATTACCTTAGCTTCATCCAATTTCTCATCGTTTGCAATAACTATCTGTTTTCTGTTGTGTAAAAATTCTTTTAACCATCTTCCTACTTTATCCACTATATAATGTTTTCTAATTTTCTTCGCTAATATATTATGATCTACCTTGTCAAAAGCTTGTGCAAAGTCTAGATAAACCACCTCTGTTTCATTTCCGCTTTTCATATTTTTGTATATGTTCTCACGGTAGACTAACAGTTGGGTTTGTGTACTTTTTCCGGGTACAAAACCATGTTGTCCTATATTGAACAAATTATTTTTTATTAAATGTTTCATAACATTTTTCTTCATTACCCTTTCATACACTTTCATAATATGTGATGTTAGACTCACAGGCCTATAATTACTTGCCTCTAGTCTTGATCCACTTTTGAAAGTAGGGGTAATATATGCTAATTTGTGCTCATCATAAATCTTGCCTGTATCTACACTTTGTCTTAATAATATTGCAAGTGGCTTTGCGATAGAATGAACTACATTCTTTAACAAAATAGCAGGGACACCATCAGGTCCAGGTGCAGCTCCATTTTCAATTTCATTAATAGCCTGCACAATATCAGCTTCATTAATATCTATGTCTGCTAAATATTCACTATTTTCATCCCTTACTTCTGTATCATTATCTTCATTATCAATTCTAGGGGTGAATTCTCTCTTATATCTTTCTGCCAATATGTTGCATATTTCCTTTTTTCCATTCGTTAATCTCCCTTCAATTCTTAGAGGGCCTATTTCTATTCTTCTTTTATTCATCTTTTTCGCATAAGAGTACAATAGTTTGGAGTTTTGCTTGATATTTACTAGGGTTTTTTCTTCCAAGTCCCGTTTTTCATTTTCTTTTGATTGTATAATCTTTTGTTCTGCATTTTCTACCTTGCTTTTTAATTCGATCACTTTCCATGCATTTTTTTCCTTTTGCAAGGCCTTTTTTCTACTTTGATTTTCTGGAACAAGATCCTTCTGTCTGTTGGTATGCATGACTGATGTTTACTTTTCATCTTCGGTATATATTTATCCACTATTTTCTCTAATATTTTATATAATATCTCCGTATTTACCTTTATATCATCACTTACGAAAATGTTATCCCAATCTTTGTTTAATTCTTCATTTATTTCTGACCATTTTATATTTTTACTGTAGAAGTTGTATTTTCCATATCCTTCCCACTTTTTCATTTCTTGCTTATCTCTGTTTTCACTTGCTTTGGAATGAACTGTTAATTCTATGACATTATGGTCTGAAATACTCACATTATAAACTATTATATCTTTAACATTATTCACATCGTTCACAAATACTAGGTCTAAAGTATTTTCCTTTCTTGTTGGCAGGTGATTTATTTGTTGAATGTTGTATTCTAGTAGCATATCTAATAGCTTTTCGAATTGCCTCTCATCTTCTGCACTACTATTACTCTCTTTTTTATATGTATAAGTACAACCACAATCTCCTATTCGTTCTTTCCAGTTTACGAAAGGAAAGTTAAAGTCTCCGGATTGGAGAATAATCCAGTCCTTGTGATTTCTACATATATCAGCCAATATATGTAGTCTCAGAGGTTGAGAAAAATTGCTTTCGAAAGAAAACAGTAATCACAATAAATAGCGCAGAAAAAGCTCATGACTTCAGAAACTAGACGCATGCAATGAAGTCGGAAATCATCTGACAGAACAGGTTAGTGGGTTCCAATGGGAATCTTTGGGTTTTACTTTCAATTTCCATTTCCACTGACACTTATCGCTAATCTGCCTTTCGGAGGCAGGTCCACCATTCCCTCCGCAGTTGGCATCACTATTTTTCCTTTCATCATTTTTTGTGTTTGATTGGCCTCCGCTCTTAAAAAAAAAGAATTTTAAAAAGCAAAGTCTAGTGAACCTACATGAGCAAAACTGTTAAACGTGGATTAATACCTGGAAGCTGAACGAAGCATACGACCAACTGAAAAAATTGGTGATGCACTTTCTCCGTTAGGTAAACCTCCTATCTCCTCCATACACCGTCAAGCAATGCATTTTGAGGCTTGGAACGAAAAAATTGTGAACTGTTAAATGTATCCGTACGAGCAATGGACAAATTTATAAGGGGAAAAAAGTTGGTCAAAGGTTTGAATGAATAATAACTTTCTTTTGGCAACCTAGAGTTGTAAAATATTAGAGGCAAATGTTTATTGTACTTTGAGAAGAGAGATATTAGTCCAAAACTCTTCTTTTTATTTCGAAAACTATAACTCGGAAGGGGATATTGATGAAATTTTCATTAACGAGCTAACAAGATTTCTGTATATACGTAAAGAATAACCAGAGGTGGAAAGAAAAGGAAAACATAACTAAGAAATCAAAATCTGAGTCATTACAAATAAAAATAAATCCGTTTTTTCCGAGCAATCAAGTTTTTTGTAAAATGCATAATGCTGTATGAGCCGCGGCTTGTCCTATAGCGTTGCCAGAGGCACGATCATGGCTTACTTGAACCTTTAAATAAAATAAAAACCTATCGAGGATAGAGGGCTGCAGTTTGGTATATTTGATGATTAGAGGGTGGATGATCAACATACCAGGAGCTCTATTGTGCATTCATAGACCTAGAGAAAGCATACGATAGAATCCCAAGAAAAGTGATGTTTTGGTGTTTAAGGAAAAGGAAAGTTGGTTAGGCTGGTCGAGATTATATATAAAAGAATGCGCGCAAGTGATAACAGCAGTTGGGGAAACAGAAAACTTTGAAGTTAGTGTTGGATTACACCAGGGGTCAGCATTAAGCCCATTTTTGTTCGTGCTGGTCATGGATGAGTTGAGTGAAGC
Source organism: Macrobrachium nipponense (assembly GCF_015104395.2). Lineage (NCBI taxonomy): Eukaryota > Metazoa > Arthropoda > Malacostraca > Decapoda > Palaemonidae > Macrobrachium > Macrobrachium nipponense. The sequence goes on along the minus strand of NC_087210.1, from coordinate 36,524,454 downwards.
GATCAGGAATGAAGAGCTGCGAGAATTGTTATACGCCAATGATCTGGTGATTACTACTGAAAATGAGGAGGACCTACAGAGAAGGGTTGGAGAGTGGCAGGGATCTTTAGAGAGGAGTGGTATAAAGGTGAATGTAAATAAAACAGAGGTTTTGCTGAGCAGTAGGGAAGATAGAGACAGAATAGTAATACAAGAAAGAGGAGGCTCGATTATAAAATGGGCAGAAAAGTTTAAATATTTAGGATCTGCTTTAAGCCAAGAGGGAGGATATGAGGCTGGAGTTGACAGCAGGATAAAAGCTGCATGGGGTAAGTGGAGAGAGGTAGCTGGAGTGGTATCTGATAAGAAAATGCCAATCAAGGTAAAAGTCAAGATCTATAACACAGTGATAAGACCACTGTTAATGTATGGAGCAGAAACATGGGCTCTAAGAAGAAAAGAGGAAGTAAAGCTTGAGAGAACATAGATAAGAATACTGAGGTAGATTATGGGAATATCGCTGCTTGAGAGATTGGAAAATGATGAAATAAGAAGGATAGGCTTAGTAAAGATTACAGAGGTGATAAAAGAGCCACGACTGAGATGGTATGGGCATGTGTTGAGGATGGATGACGAGGAGGGAGTGAAGAGGGCTTGGGAGGAACCTGTTAGAGGAAGAAGATCAAGAGGGAGACAGAGAATTAGATGGCGAGATAAAGTGAAGGAAGATATGGAGACAAGAGGTTGGAGGATGATGATGCCTTTAATAGAGGGAAGTGGAGAAGGCGCATCAGGCAACCGACCCCTCAATGTAGGGATAACGGTGGGAAAGATGATGATGATCAACATACCAATTTGCAGTCCTCTAGCCTCAGCAGTGTTTAAGATCTGAGGGCGGATAGAAAAAGTGTAGATGGACAAACAAAGCCATCTCAATAGTTTTCTTTGACAGAAAACTAAAACACTGATAATAATAGAATATAGAATTTAGGCCAAAGGCCAAGCGCTTGGACCCATGAGGTCATTCAGCGCTGAAAGGGAAACTTGAAACTTAAAGGGGTTTGAAAGGTGTAACAGGAGGAAAACCTCACAGCTGCACTATTAATCAATTGTTAGGAGAGGATGGAAGTAAGATGGAGGAAAGAGAATGTGAACGGAGGCACAGTAAAAAGAATGAAAAGTGTTGAAGCTATGGGCCGAAGGCGCTGCAAGTAACCTTTAGTAACGCCTACAGTGCACCACTTGAGGTTCATTGACGGCACTAAACCCTCTAGGGTCCTGATAATTAATGAATACATCTTAGCAAGTCGTCCTAGAACCGCCACAGCTCCAACGCGAGGCCTTCATGTAGGGCTAGGCAATGTGGCATCATGAGCGCCTGAGCGGCGTGGTTGGTATGGTATTAGCGTCTCACCTCGGTGGTCGCGGGTTGGATTCTCGGCCATTCCATTGAGGAGTGAGAGATGTGTATTTCTGGTGATAGAAGTTCACTCTCGACGTGGTTCGGAAGTCATGTAAAGATGTTAGTTCCGTTGCTGAATAACCACTGGTTCCTTGCAACGTAAAAACACCATACAAACAAACAAACACAATGTGGCATCGTCATATCAAAATGGAATACGTATTGCAGCTGACGCTTGGCAACACAGAGCAGCACGCAATCAAAGAAAGTTTCCGAATTAAATAGTAGAAACAGTAGTAGTGACGTTTTCTAAGGGAAGAAAACCAACATTCTGAACGTTTGTGTCAATCAACTTCATCCCCTATCGTGCCAGATTCACAAGAAGATTATGGCAACCAAGAAAGTGCAAAAGCTCAAGATTATAAACTGGAATAAAGACGATCTTACCACTACGATGAAGTAAGGTTAGGATAGTGTTGCATAAATGCAGCAATACTTCTTCAATAAAAGTAGATGTCTCCCGGTATTACTAAAGATAATTAGTATGAAATCTGAGGCTTCATAACACTATAGTTTTTCTAAACAAGGGTTTGTCTTCATATTCCAGGTTATCAATATGAAGAATGAGAAGTTCGTCAGTTGCAAGCAGTAAAATCGTGAAATTTCCTGTTGCATTTCACGTAACAGAACTGTCAAAGTTTTTGTATTTGTAACAATATAGGCTACATAAACAAACTATAATACAGCAGTAATGAATCCACAGAGTCTGTAGGATACCTATAATTAAGAAACTAAGCATCCCAACAGGTACAGTAAAAGGAATGAAAGAGGTTGCAGCTATGGGCCGAAGGGACACTGCAAAGACCCTTAAGTAATGCCTACTCCACACTACATGAGGTGCACTGACGGCACTCACAAACACCCCCAAAAAGAGAGAGAGAGAGAGAGAGAGAGAGAGAGAGAGAGAGAGAGAATTATGTGTTAAATGCGGTAATTTGAAGTAAAACTTCAGTGGTATTGATCAGTTACCTAATACAGTCAGGACACGTCCTTCGAAACCAAGGGAAAGACACGATGCCAAAACCTGGCAAGAAGCAGTTACATTCCTAATCAAGATCCATATTGAGCCAATCCGCTGCGATGATACACTCACAAAAAGGCAACACAAAAAGATATAATCGGCTACGTCATGTTTATCTAAATTTTCAAGCTGTGTACTTATAGACAGCCAATAGGTCAACCGGTGAGTTAAAGATGTCCTCACCTCTTAGTCCTCATAATAAATAATAAATAAATAAATAAATAAATAAATAAATAAATACAGAAAATTAAATCAATTGTTTTTACACCTACTGGCTGCTTATTTTTAGGAAACAATCGTGGTGGCCATCCTATCCAATAAAATTGCGCGTACAACTCTCTCTCTCTCTGTCTCTCTCTCTCTCTCTCTCTCCACTAGACAGGAAGAAATGTGCAAGATCACAGAAGCTATGTCCTAAATACCGCAAGCTTTATTTTGAGGAATCTAAGAAGAGACGAAAACATACTGGCCAAGCTCACGCGACTTATACTTGACCAACATACTCCTCCTGCTGCTGCATATATACAAATCTCTCTTGGTTAACCAAATGGGCTGGCGAAGGCGAGGCCACACCCAAACACATTTAAAAGTTGATTTCTAAATCACCAACAAATAAATAACCACGCACCATTTATTCCTACAGGGCTCTATTCAAGACATTTAACAAAGATTATAATAAAACTGAAGACGAACTATTTGAGTGTTATCTGAAATGTCCTTTAACTATAACTTCTCTAAAGAAGGGTTTATCTTGATCTTCCCGGATATTAATATAAAGAATGAGAAGCTTCATATGAGGCAAACAGCAGTCAGGAAATTTCTCCTTGTATTTTACCAAACATAACTCACAAAATAATTTATGTTATATTTTTAATAATATATGTTACACAATAGTATGGTCATCTCTTCTTGTATTTTACCAAACAAAACTCACGAAATATCTTACTTTATATTTGTAACAATATATGCTACATACTATACAGTATGATAGTTATTGATTAATACTGAACTCTCTAAACCCAGTGCGAATCCACAGCATCTGTATTATTTCCTGAAGAACTTCACTTATGCATCTCTGTAGCTAAATTTGCCCTACGAAAGAAACAAATGCCATGCTATAAAGAAAATTATGCAGGGGTAGGTCAAATGGGTTTCGGGTTCATGTCGTAAGTCATTAGGCTTCTATAATTAGGCCTTGTAGCATCTCATATTAATAATTACAAACCTGCATCGCAGACAAAATTAAGGCAACGTAACAAAATGTTAATAACAATTTCATGGATAAGAATATGTACGAAACCTGATAATCATATCCGAGTTCCCGACTCCTTTGTGATTTTATGTATTTAATGGAATGCATAAATCAGTTGCTTACAACAACTAACGTTCCTTTGACATTCAAGAGGCACGATGAAATATTCAACCCTCATACACAAATAATGATTGACTGTCTGAAGTTGGGAAAAAGTGCTTATACACGAATGAGATTTTGATAACCGGTTAAAGGTCACTAAAATCTTCAATAAAACGAATTACTTTAAAAACTGACACTGGCTCACGCTTCATCAAGCGATGCAAAGAATAAGACAAGCTCTGCATCGCAAATATAAAAAAACGACTTTTCTGGTCCTTGATACCTTCTCACACCTAAGCCTATTCAAGGTTAGACGCGCCTACAAATTCAAAGAAAATTGAAATCTGAACACCAATGCCTGACTTCCTTTTACACAAAAATTTGGGTTGCTTTTGATTATTACGATAGTGTTATGTCTCCCTTCTCGCCTCTAGTCCTTTGACATTTGTTCTTAATAGGCAACTTATGATTCCTTGAGCCTTTATAATACGGTTCAGTTACAATGAACTTTCTTGGAGTAAGGAGAACACCAACAATAAATATAAATAAATAAATAATGACTTGACTTGATGTAAGTTGACTATAATTGATTATAGTATATATAGACATTGTCAAAATAAAAAGGCTTTAAGCGACTTACGTAATTTCAGTTGAGAAAGTCTGATAGGTCAGTGGTCAAAACTTAAATTTCTTTTCAGTTGTAACTGAAGTAACTGTCATTACTAAACGCTGTTTGATAATTGTGTATTTTTATTGACAAAACTGTTTTGTGTACACTTGATCTTCATCCTTGATTCGGCATATTCTATTACTAAGGTAACGGGGCTTTTTATGAAAATATCTTTAATGTAAGGCTTGTGTTGTTATTACAACTATGACAAAAAAATTCATTATAATTAATTTTTTGTCACCTTCTCTCCTGGGGCCAGAGTTCATGAAATGCATATGTAAAGGTTATATCAAATACGTAGCATATAACACAAAAACAGTGAGATATTACTGAATATCACTTATAGATAATAAATAACCAGTAACGCAAGTACAAGTGTCAAAAATAAAATGTTTATCCTGTATTATACAATTCACAGCACAATCTGGGTGTGTAGGAGAGCGGCAAAACATGAATAATACATATGTACGAATAGCACATGTTGAAAGTGCCATCTTTTATCTCGGAACAGATTTTAATCAACTCGTTGGCTGGCATTTATTTAAGTTAAAATACTTTTTTAAATTCTTCAGGTTAATGTAAATTTGCATTAACTCTTTCAGAAACATGAACTTGAGCCATGGTCTTTTAAAGTACAAAATACTGAAATGTTTTATTCTTATAGAATCACAATTAAAAGATGCATTTTAAGAGTAAATGATTCTTACGTTACCATTTTTTTCTACCGAGGACGTTTTGCCTGCCTGCTCTTATTGTTATTTGTAACCTCACACTCATATGCTATGTGGTTTGTATTGTTAAAACACACACACACGCGCGCGCACACATACATAATATATTATATATATATATATATAATATATCTATATATATTATATATAATATAATGGGATATATATTTATATATCATAATTTATTATTAATATATATAGGGGATACAGGGCACAGGGAACTACTCCAGGCGACATAATCAGAGGAAGACGGACGAAAACCACACATCACTAGGCTGTCTTTTTTTTATTATTTTCCCCACGTTTCGTAATTATTTACAGAATTACATCTTCTGGGCTGCACATAAGAAAAGATAAAAACATAAAAAAGTTAAAAGTATAATCTAAAAGTTAATTCAAAATACACTAGAGTAAAAATGAAATAAATAAAAATAAAACACAACCAACCTAGAGGTGAGAGAGCAAGGAATTTAATGGAAGGAAACCACCACAGTACGAACTTATGCTAAATAAACAATTGACTAGCAGATGTATGGGTGTTTAACGATGGTACGAGTTGTTTTATAAACAACGACTCAAGGATTGCTAACTCTTGTGGTTTGGGAGTATGATCGATTACACTGAAATCTTTGTTGTCAATGTAGGTTTTATTTATAATATATATATATATATATATATATATATATATATATATATATATATATATATATATATATATATACATAAAACACAGCATTCAGCAGGGTCCAACAAACACATCAAAAAGGGCCATACTTATTAGCAAGAGACGTTTCGCACATTATCTATGTGCATCTTCAATCTGTAAGAACAACATAAAATACGTTAAAGTTTAAAAAACATAATTTTCTATATAAAAAAGATTAAGTTAAGAAAAAAAAGTATTTACAAAATTTAAAATTAATACAAATTAAAAGGTATATAGTAAAAAAGGAACCAGTTCTCACCAAACCATCCAAAGGAGGAGGAGAAGAACGAATGACCAAAACTTGACACCAACCTACGACTTCAGTTATGCATGATAAAGAGGAGAAGCGGAAACGTTAGAATTCAAAGAAGGTACAAGCCGTTTAATGTATATATATATATATAAGCAACTGTGTTCAGTTTTATCGACTCTATCATACTAAACTGAATAACTCCCGACATGTAAAGTATTTATAACTCTACGTCTCCTTTCTATAAAGAAAAGTTAACTTAATTACATCACTCTGCCGAAGAACATATCTACCTCATTCTTCAACCAAACTGAATTAATTAATCCACACAATGTTTGCGGTTGCCTTGTAGAGATTACTTTGTTCGTCTGTTCTCCTGTCAATACAGCCATTAATGAAGCATTCTGCATTTATTATTTCGTATGCTTTCACATTATTATGCTCAAATTCGGCATGTGGCATAATCACAAGTCAAGATAACATCTCCCTCATTAACCCCAAGTCACTTATTCAAGTTCTTGGTCATTCTCAGGGTAGCAAAGATTTACATATTTTCTCTGGTATTCCTGGGTTACGACGGGGGTTCCGTTCTTGAGACACGTCGTAAGCCGAAAATCGTCGTAAGAAAACCTTACTTTTAATGCTTTGGGTGCATTGAAAACTATGTAAACTGCATTCTTATTGCATTTTTCATTAAAAAAACTTCAAATTGTGATTATTTTGCATTTTTGGTGTTATATTTCTTGTGCCAGATGAGCATTTGTAGGCGTCGTAACCCTGGAAATAATTTCTGATGAATATAATTGAAAAGCGCCTTAACCTTGGAAAGTCGTAAGCCGAACCCGTCGTAACCTGGGGACTGTCTGTATTTCTTTTTATTTGGTATGTTCTTACAGCATACATTAGCCATATTACAATTCTGATCGGCTATTATTTTGTCACATCCAAGATCGTAAAAATGACTTAAGATTGACTGGTCACATTCCTAGTTTTAGTAGCGTTACGTCGTTTCAGCATCAAGTCAAATACATTTCAACATCTTGATCTACAGATTAGTCATTCGGTCAAGGTTTAGGTCCGATAGCCCACAGAGGATGTAAGAGGTAGAATATTTGTCCTGACTACACAGATTTTTAATCTCTGTTGACTTAACTGTACCAATCATCATTGCTAATGAAATTTAATTTCTAAGCTTGAGAATGTAAGAGTATATATAGCTCTAGAAAAATCCATATAGTTAACTAAAAATAAATACTATACTCAAAAGCTGAAATCCATCGAGGTCAATAATTCTGCATCACACGACAAATAAAAAACTATTAAAGTACATTTCAAACGTCTTGCCCGAGATATTGGATTAAAATATAAAATTAGGCAACAGGCTAAGCACTATGACCTATGAGGTCATTCAGTGCTAAAAATACTGTTGAAGTAATTGTTAGGAGAGTGCAGAAAGTTAAGATGGAAGGAGAATGAGAATTTGAACAGAGGTATAGTAAATGAAATAACGTCAGGCATGGTGGATTATGGGAATATCGCTGCTTGAGGTAATGGAAAATGATGAAATAAGAAGAAGGGCAGGCTTAGTAAGACTACAGAGGTGATAAGAGAGTCACGACTGAGATGATATGGGTATGTGTTGAGGATGGATGAAGAGGAGGGAATGAAGAGGGCTTGGGAGGAACCTGTTAGAGGAAGATCAAGAGGGAGACAGAGAATTAGATGGCAAGATAAACTGAAGGAAGATATGGAGGGAAGAGGTTTGGTGGAGGATGATGCCTTAGACAGAAGGCAGTGGAGAAGGCGCATCAGGCAACCAACCCCTTAATGTAGGGATAACGGTGGGAAAGAAGATACCTTACAAAGAACCTTCTGTAATGCCTAAAGTGCACAAAGTGAGGTAAACTGACAGCACTAAGCCCTTACGGGCACAAGTGTTATTAAAAATTTTCCTGATGCAACCATGACCTTCAAAGAACAATATTTTTCATTATAATCGTTAACTGGTAAAGTGCCACTCACAATAACATTTGTGCACTACATAACTGCCTTGCTATGTTTGCATATAATGTGTGATTAAGCACTTTCACTCCTCTTCACTGACTGCTGACCAAAACATGACTGACTCTCTTTGGCAAAGGTAAGCAAGAGGCATTTTGCTTCTGTTCTGAATTATAATTTCCCCAAGGTTGCTGTGGCTCATAAAATTAAGCAGTACTGAAAAAAATGAAACCATACTGCAAACAGTCATTTGGCTGCTTATTCATAAGTGTCTACGATCATGAGTTTGAACTACCCAACATTCAATACACCAAAGTAAAAATGAACGTGTGAGGTGAGCTCAACTAAGATACGGAGTTTACAGCTGACTAATTTACTTGAAAAAATTTCACACAGGTCAAGAGCTCGTGCTATCCGCAATGTAGCTCCCAATATCTGACAGGTCGAGGAAGGGATTACATTAAAACTTCTGTGTTGACAGAAAAAAAACATACATACAAATTAATACATGGTTAGTTATTGTGGGATAAAGGATATTTTGGTTGTAGGTTGTAGGTGGTTGCTACAGGACTCCCCCTCCTGCAAAAAAGAGGCTTATGGCTGTAGGTTGGCATCTGGTATGTATGTGGATTTCAATCGATCCATAAAGATCCATGTTGATCTTTCATCTACTGGTATCTGGTGTGCCATAGGACATTTCTGGAGGATGCTGAGTGGTCCTGAGTAGGGGAGAGGCGGGGTCTTTGTGCATCTTTCCCCATATAAGCACATATTTTACGTTCTGTAGATCACCAGGGACATACACCTTTCTGTTCACATGGTAAGTCGTCTTTGCTGGCATTATTCTCTCTACCATTTTTCAGATGACGGATGGCAATGTCGGATTGGTTTGTTCTTGGAAGACATCTGCTGGCAACATTACGCTTGACCATACAGGACTTCTGCTGGAGATGCCTTCAATGCTACATGCAGCGTCGTTCTCAGGCCCAGTAGGATCCAAGGTAGCTCCACCCTCCAGGTCCCACCCTGACATCTGGCGGTGAGTGATGTTTTTAGCAATCGTTGTAGCCTCTCAATGATGACATTGAAGCTGTAGGCCATTGTATGCATTATTTTTATCCCCAGACTATCGGAGTGTGTGTTCCACAAGGCAGATATGAAGTTGGCTGCCCTGTCACTGGTGATGATCTGGGGGATTCCTTGCCTAATGACCCAATCTACGATGGCTTTTATGCAGTTCTCTGTCAAGTGCTGCCCTATTAGTATTGCTTCTGGCCAGCTGGTCTTCCTGTCTACGATGGTAAACAGGTATTTGTACCCCTTAGAGGGGGGAGTTCTGCTATGTCCATGTGTATGTAGGCGGGTTGGCAGTTCGTTGTTTTGAACTTGTCTATCCTGCTTTCGGTATGTCTTGTGACTTTTGACATCAGGCATGGAATGCATTCTCTCATCCATGTTTTAACGTCGTTCCTAATTCCCCACCAATTATATAGCTCTGCTATGGTTTGGAAGGTTGATCAGCCCAATGGGTGGGATATGTTGTGAGTGAGAGTGAAGGCTCTTCTTCTTAGGCCTTTTGCGCTGTCATGCATCTGCTGACTTCCTGAAGGTGTGCACTATTGATTGATGGTACATCTACACCATGAACTGTTGTTCCTCAAGCATGTGGCAGAAGTGGCAGACTGCTTTGTAGACTGCGAGGAGGTCCCTGTCAAATGTTGAATTTTGTGTTCTGCTGCTGTGAGCTTTTTCCTGAAGGCCAGCGGGTGACGACCATCATCAGTGTCCTGCTCAAGTACGGCGCATATAACTGAATTGCTTGCATCAGCTGTAAGAGTGAGGGACCTTTGGAGTAAAGGGAAGATTGGTGTTACTGCTCTTTTGCTAGAATAAATGCTTTACACTGTTGTTGGTTTGGGGAAATCTGTTATGGCTTTTACTTTTTCTGGTAGAGGTTTATTGCCTTCTGGGCTAACTTGGTACCCCAGAAACTCTACCATTTTCTACACCCATTCATGCTTATCTTTCAGCACTATGATTCCATTTTCTTAATGTCTTTATAGCACTTTCTTAACGTCTTTGAGATGTTGTTTTCAGTTTGGGCTTAAAATTGGTATGCTGTCAATACAGACCACACAGAATGGAAGGTCCCCCGAACATTCCATCAATCAGCCTTTGGAATGTTGCCTCTGAGTTACGGAGGCTGAAACAGCTATAATTGAAGGAGTAGGTGCCCAAGTGGGTGATGATAGCAGTCTTCTCGATATCTCCTTTTACACCGGAACTTGGAAATACCCTTTTAGCAGATCAGTTTTCGTGAAGATACTTGCACTGTTCATTTGGTTTGCCATGTCTGCTATATTTAGTAGTAGGCATCTGTCTGGTTTTGTGGAGTGGGTGGATATGTCTAGGTTTACTTCAAGATTTCTTTACAGGTAGGTAGCAGAGAGCTGCTGCTGATGGGATCTTTAGCAAACTAGGCCCCTACTGTGTCTGGAGTTCTAAACAGTACTGTTGTTCTTGGTCCACTGTTATTTTTAGTGCATACGAACAACATTTTTGTTGGCCTGGAAAACATGATCGTTCAGTATGCCGATGAAGCAACGCTCGTGGGTGCATTAAGTCTCCACTTTTGGGAAATGAAGATCTTGGTCTCAATCGTGACATGGACCGGTTTCATGATCGGTGTAGTCGGTGGGTTATGAGGCTGCACTCTGATAAAATAAAGGCACTATTGATTTGGAGACCTTGTACAGAATCTTCACCCTATCCTCCCTTTCAGGTGGATGGGACGCTGCTAAAAATGATATTGTTATGTTACAATAAAGTTTCATACATACTTACCTGGCAGATATATATATAGCTAAGACTCCGTCGTCTCCGACAGAAATTCAAATTTCGCGCCACTCGCTACAGGTAGGTCAGGTGATCTACCGGCCTGCCCTGGGCGGCAGGACTAGGAACCATTCCTGTTTTCTATCATATTTTCTCTCTTCCACCTGTCTCCTGCGGGGAGGCTGGGTGGGCCATTAATCGTATATATCTGCCAGGTAAGTATGTATGAAACTTTATTGTAACATAACAATATCATTTTCATACAATCAACTTACCTGTCAGATATATACATAGCTGATTGGCACCCTTTGGTGGAGGGTAAGAGACAGCTACTTATGGAATAGACAGGTAAACAACATATGTTGTAGGTATAAATAAAACCTTGGTTCCTACCTGATAGGTGGTAGACTTCGTGGGTGTTTGCCCAGTAGTCTGCATCACCTCAAGAAACTTTAGCGAGATATATGATCTATGGCCAAGAGTTCTTGTGGGTCTGCTGATGGGGTCTTATCCGCTTACTCGGCAGAGCCTGAAAGGACTTTGTCAATGGGTGCTGATCCACTTATATGACAATACACCTTATGAAGGAGCATACAACCAATCCCGACCACCTGATCCTAACCACATGTTAGAAATAAAGATTGTTCCGAGTTATCCCCCGAACTCTTCACAACAACCATAACTCAAAAAGCACAATACGCACACATACATAATTTCCAAAAAAAAATTTTATACTCATCTAATTAGATATCACAAGAGTTTCTTACTGAACAACAAAGACGGCCGCCCGTGCAGCACCAAGTCCTTTTTGTTAGAAGAGACTCTAGAACATATCTAAAAAGAAGGTAAGTATATACTTAAGGATTGGTGTTGGCTCCCATACCCAGGATCGTATCCGCCGATACGAAAGGACCCAGAGAAAAACATTTCTCATAGGTCACACGAACGTCTTTCAAGTAATGAGATGCAAATACTGAGTTGCATCTCCAAAATGTCGTATCTATGATGTTTTTAAGTGACATATTCTTTTGAAACGAGAGAGACGTCGCAACTGCTCTCACTTCGTGCGCTTTCACTCTCAACAGTTGGAACTCTTCGTCAGGACAGATCTTATGCGTGTCTGTAATTACGTTCCTCACAAAGAATGCAAGAGCATTCTTAGACATCAGTCTTGTGGGGTCTTTTACCGCGCACCAAAGACCCTGTCTAGAGCCTCCCATCTGGTGTTTTCTCTGGAGATAGAATTTTAGAGCTCTTACAGGACATAGAGACCTCTCTTCTTCTCTGCCTACGAGACTCGATAAGCCTTTAACTTCGAATGACTTAGGCCAAGGATTCGTGGGATTCTCATTTTTAGCTAAAAACAGGGTTTTAAACAAGCAAATAGCTGAGTCTCCCTTGAATCCTACTTTATCCTCCAGAGCATGTAATTCACTAACTCTCTTTGCCGTAGCTAGAGATAATAGGAATAGGCATTTCCTAGTAATGTCCCGAAACGACGCCAGATGAGGAGGTTCGAACCTTTCGGACGACAGGAACTTGAGTACCACGTCCAGGTTCCAGTTAGGAGGGACCGGTTCCTTAGACTTCGTCGTCTCAAATGATCTTATGAGATCGTGGAGATCCTTGTTATCTGCCAGATCTAATCCTCTATTCCTGAAGACTGCCGAAAGCATACTTCTGTATCCCTTTATTGTGGATACCGCTAAATGAGATTCTTCTCTCAGGAATAGAAGGAAATCCGCAATTTCCGCTACAGAGGTAGTGGAGGAGGACAACTTCTTAGTTCTGCACCACCTTCTAAAAACCTCCCACTTTGACTGATATACTTGTCTAGTGGAGGTTCTGCGGGCTCTCGCGATTGCGCTTGCAACTTTGCGAGAAAACCCTCTCGCTCTGACGAGTCTTTCGATAGTCGAAAGGCAGTCAGAGCGAGAGCGGGGAGGTTTTGATGTTACTCTGGAAGTTGTGGCTGTTTGAGAAGATCCATCCTTCTTGGGAGGGATCTGGGAAAATCTACCATCCACTCCACTACCTCCGTGAACCAGTCTTGTGACGGCCAAAAGGGGGCTATCAATGTCATCTTTGTCCCCTTTGAAGCCACAAATTTTCTCAGCACTAGTCCCAGGATTTTGAACGGAGGAAAAGCGTAGACGTCTACGTGAGACCAGTCTAGCAGGAAGGCGTCTACTATCAGAGCTCTGGGGTCTTCCACAACCGAGCAAAAGACTGCCAGCCTTTTGGAAATGAACGTGGCGAAGAGGTCCACGTGAGGAGTCCCCCAAAGAGACCAGAGATCTTGGCACACATCTTTGTGTAGGGTCCACTCTGTGTGAAGGACCTGGTTCCTCCTGCTGAGCCTGTCCGCCCTCACATTCCTTTCTCCTTGAACGAACCTTGTAAGTAGGGAGATGTTCCTCTGAGACGTCCAAAGTAGAAGATCTTTTGCCAGTTCGTATAGGAACAAGGAGTGAGTCCCTCCTTGTTTCCGAATGTAGGCAAGTGCTGTGGTGTTGTCCACATTTACTTGAAATATTTTGTTCGAAACAAGAGGTTCTAGACTCTTCAGAGCCAGGTGTACGGCGAAGAGCTCTTTGCAGTTTATGTGCCAAGACACCTGTGCTGCTTCCCAGGTGCCTGACACTTCCTTCGAGCCTAATGTTGCTCCCCAACCTTTCTCCGACGCGTCGGAGTACAACACTAGGTCTGGGTTCAGGATTTTCAGGGAGATTCCTTTGTTCTCCTTTAGAGGGAGCAACCACCACTCCAAATGTGGTCTCATTTCCACTGGAATGGGAAAGGCGTCTGAAAGATGTCCGGTCTTCCAACTCCAGGACCTCTTGAGGAAGAATTGAAGAGGGCGTAAATGCAGCCTTCCCAGAGGGAAGAACTGTTAGAGCGAGGAAAGGGTTCCTAGAAGGCTCAGCCATTCCCTCGCCGAAGTCTGTTCCTTCCCTAAGAAGAGAGAGACTACTTGCAAACCTTTTGTGATTCTCTCTTGCGAAGGAAATACTCGAAAACCCCGAGAATCCATCTGAATCCCCAGATAGACTAAGTTCTGTCTGGGGGTCAGTTGTGACTTCTCGAGGTTTACGAGTAATCCCAACGATCTGATCAGGTTCAAAGTCAACGTAATGTCCTCCAAGCACTGTCTCTCTGATCTGGCTCTGATGAGCCAATCGTCCAGATACAGAGACATATTTACACCTTTGAGGTGAAGAAACCTCGCCACATTCTTCAGCAGACTTGTGAAGACCTGAGGAGCTGTGGAAAGGCCGAAACACAAGGCTCTGAACTGAAAGTTCCTTCCCCCCGTCATGAAACGGAGGTACTTCTTCGATGAAGGGTGGATCGGGACGTGAAAATAGGAGTCCTGGAGATCCAGAGACACCATCCAATCTCCTTGTCGCATTGACGCAAGAACTGAGGCAGAAGTCTCCATCGAGAACTTCTCCTTCTGAACAAATTTGTTCAGAGAGCTGACGTCTAGTACTGGTCTCCAGCCTCCCGAGGCTTTCGCAACCAGAAAAAGGCGATTGTAAAACCCCGGGGAGTTTTGATCCAGTACTAGTTCTATCGCTCTCTTGTCCCACATCTGATCCACCATCGATCGAAGAGTATCCCTCAGCACAGGATCCTTGTACTTGGCTGACAGTTCCCGCGGTGTTGACGTTAGGGGAGGACTGTCCAGGAAAGGGATACGATATCCCTTCCTTATTACAGACATAGATGAAGCGTTTGTGTTTATACGTGCCCAGGCCTCCACAAATCCCAGGAGCCTGGCACCTACTGGTGCTTGGAGAAGAGAAGCATCATTTTCCCTTATTAAAGGGACGAAAGGCAGACCTACCTCTCTTCTCAGGAGCCTTCCTTCTTGAGAGAGCTCTGGAGGTAGGGCCACCTCGAAAGGGCTGAATCGATGTACTCGGTCCTTTCTTTTCCGTCGCAGTAGCAGGTTTCTTTTTCCTTGTTGACTGAGTAAGAAGGTCTTGAGTCGCCTTCTCAGTTAATGAACGAGAAATGTCCTTCACTAACTGAGAAGGGAACAAAAAGTCTGACAATGGAGAGTACAGTAGCGCTGCCCTTTGAGAGTGGGAGACCGCTTTCGTCAAAAAGGCACTAAAGACTGTCCTCTTCTTAAGAAGACCTGCTCCAAATAAAGAGGAGATCTCAATCGAGCCATCCTGTACCGCTTTGTCTATACAAGACAAAATACACAGAAGGACTTCTGGTTCGAGTCCTTCAGAATCATGGGCTTTCTTGGACATCACCCCAAGGGACCAATCTAAGAAGTTGAAAACTTCTAATACATGGAAGAGTCCCTTGAGGAGATGATCCAGTTCTGAAATGCCCCAAGTTATACGGGCAGAGTTCAAACTTTGTCTTCGTGAAGCGTCGACTAAGGTCGAAAAGTCCGCTTCTGTCGAAGACGGAAGAGAAATGCCCATATTCTCTCCCGTCTGATACCAAATGCCTCGTTTACCAGCTAGTCTCGCTGGGGGCATGCAGAAGACTGTTCTGACCAACTCCTTCTTCGACTTCATCCATGAGTTTAAGAACTGAAGAGCCCTCTTCATCGAAATGGCGGGACTTCATTCTAAGAAAAGACGAAGACTTCTTCGTCTTTGTGCTCGAGAAAAGAGAGCGCGGAGAAGGAGGAGCGGCAGGGGTCAGCCTTGCTTCAAGAAGCAAGGCTGTCAAAACTTTATAGTTCGATAGTCCTTCTCTTCCCTGATACTCGTCTTCCGAGTTTACTTCTAACTCGGGGTCTAGATGAGTCTCCACTAACAAATCAGGATGTCTTTCCTCTGGGGGAGACAAACTCCTGATAGGAGAGGGACTAAGGGAATGATATTCCTTCCTCTTCAAAGCTTTAATAGAAGCTTCCTTCTTGGAAGGCGCCAACAGCCTAGGCTTCTCTCCATAAAAGGATGACGCCTCCCGCTTGGATGACGCTTCTCGTCTGCCAAGCGTCCTGGCTGACGCCTCCCGCTTGTCTGGCTGACGTCTGGATGACGCCTCGCGCCTGGAAGACGCTTCGCTCTCAACTGGCGTCCTAACTGGCGCCAATAGCTTGGTTGGAGCCTCGCGCTTATAAGACGCTTCACGCCTATAAGACGCTTCATGTCTATCTGGCATTACGTTTCTGCCGTAAGGTTCCCTTGATCTCGATCTCGAAACCGAAGCCTCTGCGGTACGCTTGGAAGCTTCACGTCTGCATGACGCCTCTCGATTTGCAGGGGAGAGAGGATGAGTCTTCTTGATTGGAAGCGAAACAGCCTTCTTACGAGGAGGATCCCTCGCTAACACTCCCACCAAAGAGGCTAGCTGTTCCTGCACCGCCATGAGAATCTTCCTGGAAGTTTCTCCCACGTCGTCTTCAATCGGGGGAGTAGCAGCAGGAAAGCGTTCTGCTGTGTCTACGTAGGGTGACGCTGACGCCACCTTCGCCTTTTTAATAGACGAGGGAGCTTCATCTGAGAAGGGCTCCGGGCTCGAATCAAATTCAGGTTCTCTCAAATACCTTTTCAGAGTCCTAGAGAGATCCGAATCCTTCCACCCTCGTTTAGGTGAGGGAGAGGGAGAGGATGAGAAACACTCTCGCAGGACGCTTTTCTAAAGCGTCCCTGAGCAGCCTGCATCGAAACAGAGCCTGCTGAAGGGACGTCTGACCGTTGGGGATTCCCCACAACCTACTTAAGGCTTTCGACTTTCCTTCTCCTCTGGGCATGGGAGCTTGGAAGAGGTCTAGGCCTGGGAGCGTCGCAGGGACGATCAAACGCCCCCTCCACAACACTGGGAGAACTCACTTCACTGTACAGTTCACTTTCACTAGCCTTACCTTGTAAGTCCGCCATTTTGGACTTCATCTGATGAATTGTAGCCTTCAGATCGGCGATTTCCGAGGCCGATTCAGAAAGTAAAGCTTGAGAATTTGACATATAGGGAGAATCCAACTCATCAGGATTAGAAATAGGATCAATAAAAGGCTCAACAGGCCTTGTACTCACACCTTTCAAACGTCTAACCCCTATCCCTCTCTAACTTCTTCAAATAAGAAGTTAAAGTCTTCCATTCTTCTGCATT